>NC_042531.1:21167773-21471934 GCF_900963305.1 Echeneis naucrates | reverse complement strand
TCAATTTAGAGTAGTCAATGCTAATTATACCTTCCTTTTGCACTGTCATCGCTGGAGTCGAGGCTGTGTCGGTTTGCGGTGTAGTCGTACTAGTTTTATTTGGAGGAGGCGGTTGTAAGAATGTGATTTTAATTAACCCTTTGGTGTCTGTGCCAGGATGATGTACTCCTAAGATAAAATAAGCTGTTCCGTCTGTTGTGCTGCAGGGGCCACGGGGGAGAGGGTTCTGTGTCAGGTTATATACACTGAGCAATATGGGGTTATGCTCGTGTGAGCCTTGGTGTGATTGATATGTTTGTCGTTGCAAGTTTACCTTATCTCTCGCACACCACTTCCCTTTCTTGCAGGGTCTAGGTGTCCAACTAACACCCGTCCAGGTGAGCACAGAATCCCAGGTTGGACACCACCTGCCTTTATTTGTTAACATACATAAATATACATCATACCCCCTCCAGTTCGCCTCCTTGTTTCCACAGTTTATTACAGAGCACAGGTCGAACTGGAACCCCGTGTTCTGTCCCATTGTGTACTTTAATTCTATGCCTCCATATCTGTCGATGCAGTCTGTGCTCTGAGTGCTGCGTTTGGAGTGGTTCAGTGGTGGGGTCTGGTCTGCGTCCCTGAAGGAAGATTCATAAAACATTAAAGATACAACAATCACACCTGTTAATGTAATCACTCCCAGCCAACACCACTTATCATGGTGAGGCTCTATTCCCAATCTAGTAAACATCTTAATATCCCGCTAAATCTACTTAAAATGGAATGTATATGTAAATGCAAGCTATCTTTCTAGATCCTGGACTATTGTCTTCTCACTTATACTCTAGGCAAGAATAATCACCTATAGGAGCTTTAAACCTTCTCACCTTTCACAGGACCACCGTCCGCACTTTGCTAATAGTAAAAAAACTAAAAAGTGTCAGCTGTATGCTACAGCTAAGAGAACTTGTTCCCCCTTTTCAAGTCTTTCAGTTTCTACTCTTTGCAACTTGCTATCTCTTCCAGTGTTCGAGCAGGGGGTTCTGCTGCGGCACACTGACTCCAATGATACCAAGTGTCACCTTTCCCTTGGAGTTTCACTGCGTGGGACGTCCGTTCCACGACTTTGTAGGGGCCAGTCCACCTTGGTTCTGACCACTTTCTTTTGAGCACTTTCAGGAGGACCCACTCTGCTGTTGAGGGCTCCTTTTCCTCTCCACCTTTTCTCCGGTTCAGTCACCTGTTTGGAAAAAGCTGACACCAAAGCTGTTAGTTGGTCATAATATGGTTTGTATTTCAAACCTTTCCTTTCCTCCTCTACGGTCTGCACTCCAGCTCCCGGTCCCGGGAACTGCTGACCCGTTTTCAACTCATATGGGGTAAACCCTGTTAATGAGCTGACTGAGCTCCTGATTGACATCAGAGCTAAGGGTAAAGCATCTACCCAATTCATCTTAGTCTGAGCACAAATTTTGCCTATCTTCCCTTTGATAGACTGATTCATCCTTTCTACTTTTCCTTGTGATTGAGGATTGTAAACAGAACCGAAGTTATGTTTTAACCCGAGCATTTCTTCAACCTTTTGTAGATCGTGATTTTTGAAGTGAGTGCCATTGTCCGACCGGACCTTTTCTGGAAAACCATGTCTTGGAATGTAATGGTTCACCAGAAACTTTACCACAGACTTACTGTCTTCCCGCTTTGTGGGGATGGCTTCTGGCCATCCTGAATACGCATCCACACATACCAACATATACCTGTATCCTTGGGCCGGATTCACCATATCTGTGTAGTCTATGATGATCTCTTTCCCTGCTTTTGTCTCAAGAGGGAAACGTCCAGGATGTGGTTCGACTGCTGGTCGAGCATTATACATTGTACACTCATGACAAGTATTTACATGATATTTACACATTTCTTTCAAAAATGGATGCCACCAATTTTCCAGATTCCTCTGCATCTGTGTAGCCCCAACATGCCCCACTCCATGCGCCTCCGTCAGTACTAGTGGTTTTATTCCCGGTGGCAGTCGTGTGTGAAAGTGAGATTAGGTGCCTCCAGTATTTTAGATAGTCGCCTTTGTCTAAATGCAGTGAGTGTGAATGTAGTTGAATTGACATAGGCAACAACACTGTGAGTGGTTAGAATGTGTAGTGGGTGGTCCATGACGATGTGTGCTGTTTTTTGTATGATTTTTGCTATCCCTGCTGCATGTTGTGTACAAAGTGGATGACGTTTTTCCATGTTATCTAGCATTGTGCTGATGTACATCAATACTTTCCTATCTCCCCCTTTTTTTCTGGAACAGCACTCCATTCACGCAATGTGCTGTGCCAGAAACATCAAGATAAAACGTGGAAGAGTAGTCAGGGACAGCTAGACTGGCAGCGAATCGATCATACGTGCCGCATCAGGATGATCAGTTTTTTCGCGTCCATGGTGTCGAGAAACCTGGGCATGGTCCATAAGTGCCTGATCAGTGCAAGAGACCTGTATTTTGTAGATTTCAGCAGAGGGGGAATACAACAGTGACGACGCAAGAGGTTTCCAATCAGTTAGTAACTGCGCCGTTTTCACAATCGAGCCTAATTCTTTAGCTTGATGTTCGGGATGCAAAGCAAGGGAGATGTGGGGAGCAGCTTCATCACTCATCATGTACCACTCTTGTTGTTCAGGGGTGAGTGTTACTTCTGCAGCAACACCAATAGGAGCCACATAAATAGCACATGAATGTAGTTCCCAATTTTGTCCCTCTATGTCTCTATTAAACTGTTCCTCATACCACTGAGTTTCCTGTCTGTCATAAAACAAAGTCATATGGAGAGGGTCAGGAGGGGCCACGTAGGGGTGAATCTGGGAGATCCAGGGCTTCCAGGTGAGATAGGCCGACAAGATTCCACCTTTGTCTACTTTTTCACTGTGCAATAAACCCCAATAGACGTCAGCTGCTTTTTCAGCGATGGGTTGGATGAGGTATTGACTCGAATGTGTGGCGCCGGCGCAGTCACATGGCAGAGAGGTGCCATCAGGAAAAGAGACTGTGAGGCCGTCCGGGGAGCAGAGGATGGTTGCTCCCAAGCGAGTCAGAAGATCTCTCCCTAGAAGATTGGAAGGCACTTCAGGAGAATGCACAAATGGGTGCAACACAGTCTGGTTACCCAACCGGGTAGTGAGAGGCTTGGTGTAAGACAGAGTAGTAGGAACCCCAGAGAAACCCATGACTGTTATGACTTCAGTTGACAACAAGTTTTTTGTACAGTCTTGATGGTGGAAACGGTGGCACCTGTATCCACAAGGAAAGGCAGTGTGTCTTGATTTACTGCCACTGACAACACCGGTTCTGCCGTGAGGTGCTGTTCAGGGCTTCTCTGTGGGGTGTGTCACTCAGCATCCTGCCACAGGGGGGACTGTGGGTAGGGAGGATGAGAGCCATCTCCATGGCCTCCTCTTTGTTGCTCCCCTCCCCTTCCTCTCAGTTGATATCCACCACGTGCTGTGGCCGGGTTGTATGGACAGTCCTTCATCCAGTGGGAGGAGTCACCACACAGGAAACAGACACGGTTTCGTCCATAAGACCATCCCCCTGAGAACCCTCTCCTTCCCCCGCCCCTCGGACCTCTCCACCCTCTGTTTATTCCTCCCCCCCCTTCTATGGTGCGGCTCCCATGGCGGAGTGTGAGAAAAATCCGGATAAGCCGGGGTGATATCTCCTCCCCCAGACTGTACTGTCTGGGCCATTATCTTAGTTGGCTCTTTCTTGCCTTTTTTCTTTTCATTAACTTCCTCCCTGACCTTGGCTAGTTGCAGTTTGAGCAATTGATTTTGAAGGTCAGTGTGTTCCTTCTCATCTTGTTGTGTTTTATCTTGGGCGGCAGTGAGATGATGAACGAGGTGCTTTTCCCACACACACAGGTGGCATCCCAGCATATCAGGATTGTTTTTCATGGCCTGTTGCACTGACTCAGGGACTCCATTCAAAACAGCTTGGCGGAACCACTCGGCCTGAGAGCCACTATTTCCTGGATGCAGTCCTGTTTGAGTGGTCCAAATGTCTTTTGCTGCACTTAAAAATTGACGAGGGTTTTGTTTTGGGTCCCATGTGATTTTAGGTATAGCAGTAGCGTTGGGCAAAGGGAAGTGAGTACGCATGGCAGCTCCAATTTCAGTACAGTGGTTTAAGAATGGGCTATTATTAGGTAAATGGTGAATGTGCGCGTCTGTCTCAGTGTTTTGTGTGTTGGGTGTTTCAAGGCTCATTATGCCTTTATCTATGTAAAATGTTGACACAGGATACATTCCTAGCGCTGGAGGTGCATATGGCGGGGGACATGTGTAGGTGTCAGACGCAGTTACCAGTCCGGAGAGTTGCTCCTTTTGATGCAGGTGTTTGGTGCCTTGCCAGTGAACCAGCAGCTCAGACCACTCCTGTCGCTCCTTCTCCCCCTCCTGCTCCTTCTTCTTCCAGCTCTGTCTCTGCAACATACCTGCGCTCTGACCCTGCTCTGCCGCTTCCTGCTTTTTGTTTATGGCTGCTCTGTCTTTATCTACGATGCCAGATAATAGTTGTGTTCTAATGTTTTTATATTGGTTGCGTACTAATCCGTCGCACCCTCCATGCTCCCCATACTCCCTCTCGAACTCTCCCTCCATGGTAATGTAACAATGTAGTCACGCTTTTACAAGAATTATCAAACTATGTTCCTTTGTAACTACACGCCACGTGACTGCGACTGCATGCAGATCACCGCGGACTTACTCTTCCCTTTTACTGCTGTGATTCTGCTTCTCAAGTTCCACTAGCTGCAGGCCGACACATCCAAGCTTCTACACCTCTCTCCTAAGAGGGTGCGGGATGCCTATTGCTCGGCGACAGTTAGCTTCTATCTTGAGGCAAAATTACACAACTTCCTCCCTTATGCCCCACCGAACACGACACCGCTCGAGATCCGACAAAGCGCTGGAATTTGGGCCACCTCTACTAGGCCCTACACAGCACTTCCGCCTCGTAAAAATAGCTGGTTGTCGGTAAACCACCCACACAATTTATACCACAATTATTTTATACAAACCAACAATACTTCATATCTTACACTCTCCAGAAATGGAGTGGTTTTGCAAGCCGCTGAATATACGTGTCTCAATTTGAGCGATAGTATTCAGGTTGAGGATCACATGGCACACGCTCCCCCGCTTACAAAACTCCGTAACCTATTTTCTGTGTTTCCACAATCAACACAGGGGTCTTTCAACCTCTTTTTCACTCTTTAGTACTTCTCTCAGGACGCTCACGACTATACCACCAGCTGTCCAAGGAGCCACCTTATGGATGTCTCCCCGAGCTATCTATATCATTACCTGTCCAAGGGACCACCTTATGGATGTTCCCCCGAGGCGAGGTCACCTCTGTAGAGACTGGATGGCACACCCTAAGTCTCAGGGCCTCTTAGACTATGTTTAATATTTAGGAGATGATTTTATGAATCATTCCAGGGCCATTCCCCCGACTATGTCTCGTGTTTGGAGAGAGTGCGGACTTAAGGTCCGTCTCCGGGCATCTCACCCCCGTCCTGTTGTCGACAACTTATCGTTTTAAGCTTTATTCTTTCTGCTTTAGGTTTACTAGGAGGCTTTAGTTAAATGACAACACACTTTTGGTATGTCCAATTGCAGAACTTTTGATTAAACAGGCGTCTGCTTACCTTTCGTTTGTGGCCGGCCAAGTGTTGTCACCGAACTGCGATCCTCCGCTGTGTACTCTTTTTTTTTTCCTTTTTCTCCGTCACTTCTCCTTCTTCATCACGTCAGGGTCACCAATTTGTTGGAGAACAGTCTGCTCAATCTACTAAACAACGTACTCTATGTGTGAGCCGTCTCCAGCGCGTTCTTTTATGAAGAGAATAGGAGAAGATATTCGGTCTCAATTCAAGTATTTATTTAATCCAGCAGAAGAATAAAGCTTACAGAGCTCTGGGTCGAAACTTCTTTCCCTAACACCAACAAATGTGTGTCAGTTCACGAAGTCTCACACTCTGTATTTCCCTGACCCAGTATATAAGACGTAACAGTTCAGATAAATGTGCACGCAAGCCGATGTCCTCTTCTGATTGGTCCGTTGTCGATGTCCACGCGTCGTCTTCCACTTCTGATTGGTCTGCTATGAATGTGCGTGCAGTGCACCTGTTTTCTCTCTGATTGACCTAACCTCGCTGCTATCTGACTCCTCTTTGTCTGTCTGTGAGAGATATTTCCTTTCTGTCACAAGTACGCACACTCTCTGTCATTCTCTGACTCACACACTTTACAAGGACATCTACTTCAAACCATGTGTCTTCTGTATGTTCATTTCTAACGGACACTCTGTACTTTTCCACTATCCAAGCAACTACATATTCTTCATAACACATCAAGCTTGGAAGCACACATCTTAATACAAAAAGGCATACTGGTGATTAACTGTTATCTGAATACATACTTTTAATATGTACAATATCCCAACAGTATGCAGGCGTTTCATTTCTGTGTGAGAGTGTACAGCGTTTTGCTTTCATGTGCGGTCTACCGTTAGCGTTACACACCGCCGTGCGGTGACTCGCTGCCTGCAGCCGTTTGAATGGGGGGAAGCAGTTTTGGTCTGGGCGGTATGAACAGCGCTGTAACGTTACTGGCCATCTGGAGCACCGGGACTTTTACCGCTGGGCCGCGGAGGGACGTCGTACCGGTGTACTGTTTCAAAAAACATCGTAGCCACAAAGTTTTTACTGAACAGTGACGGGTCGTCCGTCCGGTCGTGTCTGTAGTTTTAACGGCCCGGGTCTTTCATCCGCAACACACACGAACACACGGACACACACTCTGATGCTGTACTGCATGCAGCAGATAGGTTAGGAGGAGGGGGGAAATTAAAAAGTCCCAAAACCAAGTAAGTTGTGAGTTGTAACGGCGGTCATATGTGTAGCGTTTACATGTTAGCTAGAAGTGTTGTTAGTTAGCTAAAAGCAAACAAGCTAGTCCAGAAGGAGCTGCAAAGCAGCTGTCTAGAGACAGTCACAAGAAGTATCAAGGTATCAGATTCATGAACAAATAGTGAAACAACAAATGTTTCTTTTTCTTTTCAATTTTTTTTTTGTTTTCAATTAATATTAAAAGAACAAATGATACACGGATTGATATTGTCTGCAAGATTAATTTTTCGTTATTCTTTTATTAACTCTAGGACCCAGGTACCTGTATCGTGAAGAAGAGAGAAATAGCACTGAGATGCCTCATCGAGTATATGGGAGAGAGTGGACAAGAGCTCATCTCTGACTACTCTGTAAGTATTGTTTGAAAGCAGGGTTGGATCGGTCAGCTGTATGAGCTTAAACTGGGTTGTTTTTATGTAAACTGACTGAACCGGCGTGAGTCAAGTGTAGGTGGAGAAAGCTAGCAGCATACAGCTAGTTAAAGGGAAAAAATATAAGAAGCTGGGGAAAAAAAGCACTTCAAGTGAGCATTAAAACTTAAGTGATATTTCAAGATTTTTTTTTATATTCTAGTGTTTCCATTCTAGGCTTTTTGGAATATGTGTGGATGAGAGTGGATAGAATTGCACCCTGTATCTTAAGTCTAATGTACAAGATCTCAATTTAGGATTGTTCTGAAATGTTCTAGTTTTCAAAGTGGTCTTCAGAGAAGCTATCTGAATTAAATCACATAACATCTATTTAATGTATTCTTATCTTTCATCGACAAATGAGACAGTTGGTCTGCTTGTATGTTTTAAAGGGGACAGCAGAGACCAGTGTGCATGAGGAGCTGAAAACGGACATTATGAGGATCTATGTGTGTCGTGAGCCAGATGGAGTGGGCATCATCCTCGAGGGAATCCCAGTACTCACTGATCTTGGCAATCTGGCTAGAGCATGCAGCCTACTCCTTGGATTGACATATGCACTTAATCTCCAGTATCCTTCCAAACTTGTTAAAACTTTTGAGGTCTTTCAGCGACTTTTTGTGGGACTCGACACACTGCGTCCAAAACCATCTTCCAGGTTCATGACTCTGAAAAACAAGCTTCTAGCCTAGGCCAACATGACTGTCAGCCTGCACTTATGAACGGCTGGTTTGTTGTCTGTTCAAGAATTTTACACATTTTATCAGAGCCTGAGGAGTGGAATTTTTCAGGATGTTACACTTGTTTGTACTGTGAAAGTTTTGTAGAATGCTGCAGGGTGTAATTTATGGTGTGTAAATTGTTTTAGTTATTAATGTTTTCTACACACTAAAATAATGCACTTTACAAGTTAAGATGTGGTTTGACATGCGTGCATAATGTCCGGTATCTGCCGGTCTTTGAGGACATTTATCAGAGCCTGATGAGTGGAAATTGTCAGGATGTTACACTTGTTTGTACTTTGAAAGTTTTATAGAATGCTGCAAGGCATAACTTGTGGTTGTAAATTGCGATTTCATGTTTTTTTACACACTAAAGAAATGCACTTTAAAAGCTGAGATCTGTCTGTGAAGTGTTCCAGGTAATGTGTCAATATATACAAATTTAAAGACACTGCTGTTAACATGTTTTGCAAAGCTGAGGTCAGATGTTTACAGTTCACATGATCTTTCATGTAATGATTTAATAAATCTTGAAAATTGATACCTGTCCTCTATAATTGTTAATTTATGGTCATTGTAACTAATTATTTGAAGCCATTTACTTATTTTAATTAAGTTTAATTTGTTTAATATGCTAACATTTTTGACATTCATTTTACTCAATTTCTTGGCTGTTTCTCATAGACTCTACTTATTCTTTTAGCATATAGTGAAATGCATATTATGAAGTTTTGCCAACTCAAAATACCAGTTAGTTCACTAAACTTGCAAAAAGTGATTGGAAAATGTTACCTTAATTTTTTTAAGTTGGATCTATGCAAGAGTTTTTACAGTGCTTAATGCATCTCACTTGATCTGAAGTCAGTGACACAGTTTTTCGTTGTTATTTTAAGGTCCAGTTTTCTCGTAAGTGGCACTCTGTTTGTCTTGCAGACAGTGCTGAACATGTGCTTCAGGTGTTTTAAAAAAATAAAGATGCAAATATAAAGATACAAATGTTACAACAGACCAAGGAGAAAAGTCAATTAGGCGTAATGCCCGATGCAACAAAAATCATACAAATTTTTACACATTTTTTTGAATGGCCAAATAAAGACTTCAGATTATCTGTCCATTAATTATCTGGTCAAGCATTATAGGGCTACTTAATATGGACATTCTTTACCTGCACTGTGATTTGGACTCTTTGGGGTATTTGTTGAGAGGACACTTCACATGTCTTCTTGAAAATACTGTGAGATTAGTGTGAATGCTATCTTGAATGTTTTGGAAGTTGCATCTAGTGAGAAATGTAACACCACAGATTTATGTTGTCAGGCCATTGGAAGCATCCTTTATGGTATCTGCTTTGGATTGTCCATTACCTCAGGTTCCCTTTATTTTTTTCATCATTTAATTTAAATAAATTCTGCATTCTTAGATCATATTGTATGAGTCTCTTTTAAAGAGCAGGATGGTCTGATCATCCTAAATAAGCCCCCAAGGCAATGTGCCCTTTATTCCATTCAGAATCTAATACAGCATTGAACATGAGGCAAATTTCACCTTGGTAATTGGAGTACTGGACTGTTTTATTCATCATATGAGCCAACACATGTGATAAACACAAATACTTTCTAAATTTGGAACATACTGAGCTATTTCCATTTGTGCCAGTAAGAGTGAACCTACCTTTGTTCCCTTGTGTTATTATGTCTACATTCATTTCGTGGTCAGCTCCAAGAAAAGCAATGGGACAATGTATAGAAGGTATTACTTTTTCTTACTATCAATGAACCCTGTGAAGAAAGGGTCGTAAAGCTCTGGTGTGCTAAACTGTATTGAACTATTAAAAGAACATGATTGAATCACAGTGCTGCATAGTTCTTTCAGTCCCATAAACACACACTGCAGTTTATTTTGACTCAGCACACACACACACCTTCCTGCTGCTGGAAATACTAGTATGCAGGAGCCTGCTGCTAAAAACAGTCCTGACAAAAAAAAAAAAACACTAAACCTTTTTGAAATGAAAGTAGACATATTTTTAACAGTTATGAACGCACTTTGGGCAAAGTGTCAAAGAAAGGGAGGAAGACCAACCCAATCTGACAAACCTGGAAGAGAAAAGAATAATTGACTCGGGGCAGCAGAAAGAACACATCATTAAAATTATTGTGCTGCCCTGAGTATGTATTGCTTAATATATCTGCTCAAAACGTATGCAAGAAAGAAATCCATAAATGAAGCTGTAATAAGTAAAAAAAAAAGTGTTTTCCATTAGCATCACAGGACTTTTAGGGTTCAGTCACTTCAGGCGGTATTGCTTTGAAGAAAAACATG
Organism: Echeneis naucrates; assembly: GCF_900963305.1. Taxonomy (NCBI): domain Eukaryota; kingdom Metazoa; phylum Chordata; class Actinopteri; order Carangiformes; family Echeneidae; genus Echeneis; species Echeneis naucrates. Next base: position 21,461,536 of record NC_042531.1, on the reverse strand, counting down.
GATCCTGTACATGCAATCCACATGCATCCATAATAAAACATCAGAATGGCAATTTCTCATGTGAAACAGATGCAAATGAGTGTTTAGGTGAATTCTTCTCTATTTTTTAATTAATAACCAACCTAACTAACTTTTTGCTTGAACTCCAGAGAGAAGTCTAGGAGATGAAACAAACTACAATTATATTGTTCTTTGTTCTTGAACTCATGAACATATTCTGCATAATCTGAGTGCTTTTTCTCACATTAAAAACACAAACAAGAATGTCAAATATTGGACCTTGAATAAAATACTAGCTTCCTTTTCATAAATGTCACTTTGCTACCATGATATGCTTTGTTTGTGCTTGTGTGTTAAATCTTTTCACTGCATCCAGTGCGCTCACCTTGAGAACTGATCCGGTCAGATATGTTTGAGAAAATCTTTCCCTCACAGTAAGACAACAGACAAAGCAGATGCCTTCACACTCTGATCTGTGTCAGTTTGTATCCTTGACCTTATTTATGGAATTCAGTAGCATAAGGTGGGGGTTGAATAATGCATGGTGTTTTGAATGCCTCGATTGTTTTCAGTTCCCTGTGCCCTTTAACACCAAGAGCAGTAAATTAAATCATGTGGTCATGATTGTAATGTTGCACATCATAGAGAAAAGACACACAGATGCATGTAAAAGGAAATGACAGTGATATCATCTTACTGGTTCAGTCTCAAACCTGTGTTTTCTTCCGACGCTGGGGGAGGAATTATCATTTGTGATGGCCACAGGCAGGAAAGGCCTCCTGTGACAAGGGGAGGTAGATAAGTCATTAGTAATTTCTAAAAAAAGAGAAGAGAACAGAAGCAACAGAGCAACAGAAAATTAGACATATGCATCCTGCAGCATAGCAATAAAAGCTCCTGTCCACTGAATCAATAGATGGTTGTAATATGCAACATTCCAAGAAGTGTTCACATGTACAGGTTAGACAGACAGAGTTAGACATAAAGAGCTGACAACATCTGTTACTTTCTGGATTTTGGAGTAAATAGAGGGTAAGCTTTTGTGGTTCCCAGACTGTAGCTGTGCGATTAGCTTACTGTTACTGCTGAAATCACATCTCAGTCTTTGTCTTGAATTTGTGATTAGTTTTTTTGTAGGACAAGGTTCTGGTTATAAAAATCAGGATTTGACCATGAAGTTTACTCTCCAGTCTAGGATTTGACATTGCCTAGTTTATAAATTCTGGAAATGTGTGTCTGTGTGTGTGTGTGTGTGTGTGTAAAAGGATTTTATCGTCTTTATAGTTTTCTCTGAGCACGTCATTCTTCCTACTGATAGAAATATGTGACAGTTCCTCCTAGAAGTCTTTAGAAGGGAGAACAGAAGAGACAGGGAGATGAAGCGATTAAGTTGAGCTTTGATGAGAACTGGTGTTTACTATTCATTGTAGGTTCACAGGCTTTCATTGGCTCAGACCACTGCCTGAAACAGGAAGAGAGGGACCAAAGCAGAGAGATGAAAGGAGGGCTATGAACACAATGTAGCAATTATGACATCTCCCTATGTGTCACTATCTTCTCATCACTCTACTGTCACAGATCTTTTTTTTTTTTTTTTTTTGTGATGAGTCAAAACTCAAAGTGAGGATTTGTAAAAACAACTGAAGCACTGTACTACCATAGCAACACAGCAACAGCAGCCTGGGTTTCAATTTGTTGGCCTTCACATGTTTTCTTTCTAAATAGCCCAGTCCATTTAAGCCATTTACATTTTTGCTATTCTTATGAATACAGGTGGGTAGAATTTGGATTCTGTGTGTTTATCCACTGAACCTCGCCCTTCATTTTTCCCAGGCTATCGAACTAATCTATTGGCTCCAATGGGTAATTTTACAGAGTCATGAAAAGTTGCTAGGAGTTTATTTGTAGTTGCAGAATAAAGACAGGGACATGGACAATAAGATATTTAGAGCATCAGAGGCTTTGGATCTGATTTTTCATTATTATCGCTCAAAAGAATGAGCAGAACTCATGACCAGATAAAGATGGAAACTTTGAATCAGCTCTAGAACAATACAAACAAGTGGAACCTTGTTTTTTTTTTTCTCTCTTGTTTTGTAAGTTATTATCCTCTACTGCAATGGATAGACTCTTAAAATTGGCAGTATGATGGCGTAGTGGTTAGCGCTGTTGCCCCACAATGAGGTCGTGGGTTCAGTTCCCAGCCAAGGGCCTTGCTGTGCAGAGTTTGCATTTTCTCCCTATGCCTGCGTGGGTTTACTCCAACATCCAAAGACATGCATGTCTAGGTTAACTGGTGACTCTAAAGGTGACTGTAGATGCAAATGCGAACACGTGTGGTTGTTTGTCTCTATGTGCTGGTCCTGTGATGGACTGATGACCTGTCCAGGGTGTACCCTGCTTCTTGCCCAGAACATTGGCTGGGTTTGGCTCCAGCAGTCCGTGATCTGGAAACAGAAAAGCAGTCAAAGATGGATGACTGGATTCTCTTAAAATACATTTTATAATTAGCTTATTCTGAATATGTGAATATGAGGTAGACTTGGTAAACTTTTTAAAGGATGGTGTCATCCTTTAAAATGCCTTTAAAATGTGTCACGAATGGACTGGAGACAGATGGGATTGGCTGACACCTCGAGTGACATGGCCAATAAATAAATAAACATAGAAATCATAAATTTCCGTGACAAGGTGATTGAACAAGACAGGAGAAAGCTTGAACAAAAGCTACTATTTCTGAATGTTTCCAAACAGTCACATTTGAAAGCAGGGAAAAAAAAAACAAAAAAAAAACTGCTATCTTACAGAAGAAGACACAGTGATCAGTGGCACACTGTCAGCGTATTTCTTCAGGCTCTCAGGCTGTTGCCAGGGACAGAATATGCCAGTGTTTGAAATAAAAATTGAGTTGCTAAAGTCCTGTACACTTTCTTACCAGTCTCTCTATAATTTACTCATCTTTCAAATGTTCTTTCTGTCCAAAATTTTCAAAGATCACACAAACTCTCCAACTACACATACTCCCATCAGAAAAGTGCAGGTGGCAGTCATTTCAAAGGCTCATCTATCGTCCAATAAGCATTTCATAAACAGACACTGAGGCACAAATCACCAACGTTCCCCTTGAAAAGGTTGGCATGTTTCAAACAGTTACTTCTCCATATACTAAAAAAATAACTGTATTACGCCTCTGTAGCTTGGAGGGAATGCTTGGAGGCGAAATCTGATAACCTGCCTCCAGTGCTGTCAGTTGGCTCTGAAGACTTCAGGTTTGAGGATGAAAATAGTCTGGATTAGGAATTAGATAGAGGTAAATTGATCAGACTTGTGTTGCCTGTTCATAAACTTTACTAAGTATGTGATTGTTTTTAAGGTGCATTGCATCAATGCTGGGCTAGAATTTAATTGTAAATGTTCAAAAATGGGCAGCATAGCGCCCCACAATAAGTTCCCAGGCCTGTGGCCGTTCTGTGCAGAGTTTGCATGTTCTCTCCGTGCCTGCGTGGGTTTCCTTCCACCATCCAAAGACATGCATGTTTAGGTTAACTGATGACGCTAACTTGTCCGTAGGTCTGATTATGACTGAATAGTTGTTGGTCTCTGTCGGCCTTGGATGGACTGAGCTGAGATTGGCTCCAGCACCCCTGTGACCTGGAAACAGAGTGTGTGTGTGTAAAGGACTCAGAGCGTCTAATAATTGTGTAATAATATTAGACAAGGCTTTACCACCAGCTTCAATCGAACCAAAGTGAAGAAAAAAAAAAATATATATATAAATATATATATATAATATATAATAAATATATATATATATATATATATATATATATATATATATATATATATTAAAAAAAACAGCAAGTGAAAAATAATACAATAAAAAATAAAAAGAAACAGAGACACTTATGGGACTGCAGAAGTTGCCTCAGCATGACCTTTAAGAACAAGCCATGTAGACTGACTACATTAATAATTCTGCACTGGCATCACAAAGTTTAATTTCCACAAACACCTTCTTTTAACACATGCAGTCTTGCTGCCATAGTGGATTACACTTTTACACTCCTTGCCTCCTCACTCAGTCCCAAATGACCCCCCCCCCGCCCACCTCACCTCAGGATGTACACACAGCTCATTCATAGATCTTTCTCCTGCGTGTCTAACGCAACCCTAAGGTGGCTTTTTCTCATCACCTCAGAGCCCTACAGATATACTTCATTGTAAATAATGGTCCAATGGGTGTTTCCAAGCAGAACCCAGCAGATAGTTTCTCAGATTTTATTGAGGTTTAATAATGCCATGAATCACTGCTGAGGCATCACTTTGACATTAAAAACACAGCTGAGACACAGTTGTCTCAGTGCCAAAATAAAACAGCCCTCATGTAGCATAAAGTGCATAGCAGAATGAGTTGGACATGAAGGGATACTGTGATGATGCCTCGGGGACTCATCTGACTAATTAGATTTTGCATGCTGACTCGAGGTTGGAGAACTCTACTGTACCAGCTTTCAGTTTAGGCTTATTTAATATTATCTTCTGCAGTAAGATGAAGAAATCCAGAAAATGTGCCAAGAAAAAAACAAGCAGAAAGTAAAACTACAGCTGCTGTCCTCCAGCAAACTATAAATCTATACATGAATACACACAATGCACACAATCTGCTACAGTAAGCAGAGGGTGAAAATATTAGCAACATTCAACATAACCACACACGTTGCCATAATGGTGAATCTAGCTGCAAAACTAATCACTACATTACTGAAACAAAGTGAGTCACCAACTTCTCACCATCCTTGAAATGCTTCACTGATATTGACACTGATGCATCCAGCCAATACGATGGGATGGTGTTGAGACGCACTTTTGTTGCTATCTCAGCCGGGCCGGGAGATGACAAAACACCGCTGAGGAGTCAGAATGTTGAATCAACAAGAGTATTTTATTTAGCGCTGTCTGCAGAGAGCGGAGATCACATAATACACTTCAACAGTGCACCAGGAAAAGCCAGGGGTGATCTGACCTGAAATTGTTTGTGTTTGAGTTTGTATACTGACAGGTTTGTTCCTCCTTGAAGGAGGTCCAGCCTGAGTGTGGCCTGTTCCTGATTGGTAAATTCTATCTACTGTTGTGGGTTATCGGCCAAGTTCTCAACTTACGTTTCTAAGACGTAGTCTCTTATGTTTTCTCGTTTTTGGTGAGAAACAGAAAGTTTTGTCTCGTTTTTGGTGAGAAACAGAAAGTTAGTTTACCACATTCCAGGGCGGCGTGACCTGCATGTATTTTAGACAGGTTAAACTAGTTCAACTGAAATTTTGCTCTTTCTGGTGCATTACATATCCATTTTAATATCCATCAATCCCCCTTTTGATCTCTTCAAAGAGATCACAAACAGAAAAATAGTAAATAGCGTAATCCAGTGATATACAGAAAATTAAACAAAAACTCAGTAAAAAGAAACCCTGAATTAATAAGCGAAAGATACACACATCACCATCAACTAAACTCCAAACATATCCCAGACCTCTTGGTAGAGCAGCACATGCTATCTGGGAGGATATGGGGACCATGACATGGAGTACAAAAATCATTTGCCCGTTAATCAACGTAATTGTTTGAGGAGATAAAGCTAAGGCAATGTGGGTGCAAGTCGTCTAGTGTCAGTAGGCATCATGGTAACAGTAGAATTTTAGCAAGCAATAAAACCTTCCAGTGACGAGAGTTTAAACATATGTAACCTGAGGCAGGGTTACCCCCCAGGCAGCTTCAGACCTTCAGTTATTTCAGTCACACAACTCTTCAGCAAATGCAACAGTAAAAAATTGTTTATAAAATAGAAAATTTAAACGTGGTTGTGTCAGTAATTACTTCACATGAAAATGGATCACAGTTTTGTTGTTCCTGTAACCAGTAGATGCAGGAGAGCCCAGAGAAATGTAATAACTACCACAAACCAACAGAAGATGAGGAGGTTGAGTTGGAGTTCCGTCATTGTCGAGGCTCCACGACGATCCTGGTTGGTGGTTTGGCACACCACGTGTTGGAGAGAAGCGCTATTTCACCTTCTCCCTCAGGGGTATTGGATAGACTACCTCACCCTGATGCCACCAGGGGATTATTCTGCCCCTTGTTGATCGGTGGTCTTTTCCCTTTGTTGTTGTTCACGCAGCTCAGTGCGTGTTTCTCCCAGCGTGCGTGCAGGAGCGTCCGCTGCTGCACATTGGCTCCAATGGAACCACGTGTCTCCTTTGCCGTTCAGCCGAACAGCGTGTGAGGTGCGTTCAGTCACCTGGTAGGGGCCTGTCCACCTTGGCTCCGTCCACTTACGTTTGATCACTCTCAGTAGTACCCAATCCGTGTCTGGCGGGGTCTCTGGTTCTCCTTCAGCTCTCTCTCCCACTTGTTTGGCGTATTCTGAAACAAGAGTCTGCAGAGCATGAAAATATTGCTTGTGGGTTAGTGCTTGATCGTTTTCCTTAAGTCCAATGAGTTTGGACTGTGGTCCTGGAAACCTCCTGCCAGTGGTCAGTTCAAACGGAGTGAACTTTGTGCTCTGATTTACAGAGCTGCGGATTGACATGAGAGCGAGAGGTAAAGCATCTACCCAACTCATTTTTGTTTGTGCACAGATTTTTGCTATTTTGGTTTTTAGGGTCTGATTCATTCTTTCAACCTTCCCTTGAGATTGAGGATGGTAAACAGAACCGAAGTTATGTTTTAACCCGAGCATTTCTTCAACCTTTTGTAGATCGTGATTTTTGAAGTGAGTGCCATTGTCCGACCGGACCTTTTCTGGAAAACCATGTCTTGGAATGTAATGGTTCACCAGAAACTTTACCACAGACTTACTGTCTTCCCGCTTTGTGGGGATGGCTTCTGGCCATCCTGAATACGCATCAACACATACCAACATATACCTGTATCCTTGGGCCGGATTCACCATATCTGTGTAGTCTATGATGATCTCTTTCCCTGCTTTTGTCTCAAGAGGGAAACGTCCAGGATGTGGTTTGACTGCTGGTCGAGCATTATACATTGTACACTCATGACAAGTATTTACATGATATTTACACATTTCTTTCAAAAATGGATGCCACCAATTTTCCAGGTTCCTCTGCATCTGTGTAGCCCCAACATGCCCCACTCCATGCGCCTCCGTCAGTACTAGTGGTTTTATTCCCGGTGGCAGCACAATCCTGCCATCGGGACTTCGCCATAGGTCATCAACCTTTGTGCAACCTCTGGCCAACCACAAGGATTTTTCCTCAGGTGAAGCTTTGTTTTGTTCAGTTTTTATATGTACAATTTCTGAACTTGTCTTTAATACATTTTCAGTGTCTGAACAAAGCATTATCATGTTATGTACACATCCTGCTGCCTTTTTAGCAGCTGCGTCTGCAACATCATTACCTTCTTTAGTAGGTGAATGTGTTTTTTCGTGTCCTTTGCATTTGATCACTGCTACCTTTTGTGGTAACATCAGGGCTTCTGTCAATTGTCTCATTTCTGTTTCATGTTTGATGGGTTTATTTGAGGCCGTGAGAAATCCTGTTCTTTGCCATTGTGGCAGGTCTATGTGTACTGCTCCTACTGCATAGGCCGAATCAGTGTAGATGTTGACTGTTTGTTTTTCACCTGCTTTTAAAGCCTCGATAACGGCCAATATTTCTGCCCTCTGTGCCGACTGCGGTCCCTCGATTCTCCCTGCTTTGAGTGTTGTGAACCCATGCTCTATCTTCTCTACCACTGCGTATGCAGAAATGAGGCCTTGTTCCTCATGACGGAAACAACACCCATCTGTGTACAGCTCTCTGCCTCCCTCAAAGGGTTCTGCCTGTAAGTCTGGTCTGACTTTCTCCTCTTTCTGAACCCTGTCTACACACTGATGTGGTGTCCCTGTGCCCATGTGATCTGCCATGTTGATTCCTTCGTGTGTGAAAGTGAGATTAGGTGCCTCCAGTATTTTAGATAGTCGCCTTTGTCTCAATGCAGTGAGTGTGAATATAGTTGAATTGACATAGGCAACAACACTGTGAGTGGTTAGAATGTGTAGTGGGTGGTCCATGACGATGTGTGCTGTTTTTTGTATGATTTTTGCTATCCCTGCTGCATGTTGTGTACAAAGTGGATGACGTTTTTCCATGTTATCTAGCATTGTGCTGATGTACATCAATACTTTCCTATCTCCCCCTTTTTTCTGGAACAGCACTCCATTCACGCAATGTGCTGTGGCAGAAACATCAAGATAAAACGTGGAAGAGTAGTCAGGGACAGCTAGACTGGCAGCACAGGAGAGTTGTTGTTTCAATGAGATGAAGGACTCCTCAGCATGAGCCGTCCAGTTCAAGGGAGCCGACAAATTTCGCATGCCATGCTCCCTCACGAGATCCCTAAGGGGAGAGGTAAGACCCGTGTAGTTAGCAACATAGTTACGACTGTAGCCCGTAAGACCTAGGAACGAAAGCATGTCCTTGACAGTTGTAGGCTTAGGATGGTGCAAGATTGTGTTTTTGTGTTCCGGGGACAAACCAGCCCCATCCTGTGAGATTTGTCTGCCCAGGAACGAGACTACTCGTCGGGCGACTTGTAGTTTTGACTTGCTGGCTTTAAACCCGCGGTTTGCTAAGTGTAGCAATACCTGTTCGGTGGCTTTCAGACAGAGTGTGGCAGTGGGTGCAGCTATGAGTAAGTCATCAACATACTGTACAAGGGTCGTGTCAGGGGGAAGGTCGCAGTCAGTCAAAACGTCTTTTAGCACTTGATTAAACAGTCCTGGAGACAGCGCAAAACCCTGGGGTAGACGAGTATAAGTCAATTGAACACCGCGATAGGTGAAGGAGAAAAAGTGTCTACACTCTTCTGCCAATGGAATACAGAAAAATGCGTTTGCGAGATCAATACACGTGAACCATTGATGACGGGGGTCAAGATTGGTTAGTGCAACGTAAGGATTGGGGACAGGGATCGTGTTAGTGCTCAGGGCCGCATTAATAGCCCTAAGGTCATGAACCATGCGATAGACACTTTTCTTTTTCTTTTCAACCGGCCAAATAGGTGTGTTCCATTCAGAAGATGTTTCAATCAACACCCCCTTTTTGAGAAGACCTTCGATGGTGTCTGCGATGCCTATCTCAGCTTCCCTTTTGCTCGGATATTGTGGGATCCATACTGGAGTGTCAGATTTTAGTTTAAAGGACACCGGGGGACAATCAACAAGACCCACGTCCGTGGGTCTAGAGGACCACAACGAGTCGGGCAGCGAATCGATCATACGTGCCGCATCAGGATGATCAGTTTTTTCGCGTCCATGGTGTCGAGAAACCTGGGCATGGTCCATAAGTGCCTGATCAGTGCAAGAGACCTGTATTTTGTAGATTTCAGCAGAGGGGGAATACAACAGTGACGACGCAAGAGGTTTCCAATCAGTTAGTAACTGCGCCGTTTTCACAATGGAGCCTAATTCTTTAGCTTGATGTTTGGGATGTAAAGCAAGGGAGATGTGGGGAGCAGCTTCATCACTCATCATGTACCACTCTTGTTGTTCAGGGGTGAGTGTTACTTCTGCAGCAACACCAATAGGAGCCACATAAATAGCACATGAATGTAGTTCCCAATTTTGTCCCTCTATGTCTTTATTAAACTGTTCCTCATACCACTGAGTTTCCTGTCTGTCATAAAACAAAGTCATATGGAGAGGGTCAGGAGGGGCCACGTAGGGGTGAATCTGGGAGATCCAGGGCTTCCAGGTGAGATAGGCCGACAAGATTCCACCTTTGTCTACTTTTTCACTGTGCAATAAACCCCAATAGACGTCAGCTGCTTTTTCAGCAATGGGTTGGATGAGGTATTGACTCGAATGTGTGGCGCCGGCGCAGTCACATGGCAGAGAGGTGCCATCAGGAAAAGAGACTGTGAGGCCGTCCGGGGAGCAGAGGATGGTTGCTCCCAAGCGAGTCAGAAGATCTCTCCCTAGAAGATTGGAAGGCACTTCAGGAGAATGCACAAATGGGTGCAACACAGTCTGGTTACCCAACCGGGTAGTGAGAGGCTTGGTGTAAGACAGAGTAGTAGGAACCCCAGAGAAACCCATGACTGTTATGACTTCGGTTGACAACAAGTTTTTTTGTACAGTCTTGATGGTGGAAACGGTGGCACCAGTATCCACAAGGAAAGGCAGTGTGTCTTGATTTACTGCCACTGACAACACCGGTTCTGCCGTGAGGTGCTGTTCAGGGCTTCTCTGTGGGGTGTGTCACTCAGCATCCTGCCACAGGGGGGACTGTGGGTAGGGAGGATGAGAGCCATCTCCATGGCCTCCCCTTTGTTGCTCCCCTCCCCTTCCTCTCGGTTGATATCCACCACGTGCTGAGGCCGGGTTGTATGGACAGTCCTTCATCCAGTGGGAGGAGTCACCACACAGGAAACAGACACGGTTTCGTCCATAAGACCATCCCCCTGAGAACCCTCTCCTTCCCCCGCCCCGCGGACCTCTCCACCCTCTGTTTATTCCTCCCCCCCTTCTATGGTACGGCTCCCATGGCGGAGTGTGAGAAAGATCCGGATAAGCCGGGGTGATATCTCCTCCCCCAGACTGTACTGTCTGGGCCATTATCTTAGTTGGCTCTTTCTTGCCTTTTTTCTTTTCATTAACTTCCTCCCTGACCTTGGCTAATTGCAGTTTGAGCAGTTGATTTTGAAGGTCAGTGTGTTCCTTCTCATCTTGTTGTGTTTTATCTTGGGCGGCAGTGAGATGATGAACGAGGTGCTTTTCCCACACACACAGGTGGCATCCCAGCATATCAGGATTGTTTTTCATGGCCTGTTGCACTGACTCAGGGACTCCATTCAAAACAGCTTGGCGGAACCACTCGGCCTGAGAGCCACTATTTCCTGGATGCAATCCTGTTTGAGTGGTCCAAATGTCTTTTGCTGCACTTAAAAATTGACGAGGGTTTTGTTTTGGGTCCCATGTGATTTTAGGTATAGCAGTAGCGTTGGGCAAAGGGAAGTGAGTACGCATGGCAGCTCCAATTTCAGTACAGTGATCTAAGAATGGGCTATTATTAGGTAAATGGTGAATGTGCGCGTCTGTCTCTATGTCTCTAAGGTTAGTCGGGGTCATGCAGCGTGCTGCAACAGCTCGGAAATCCCCTAAAGCCAAAGTGTGTCCGGCTGTCAAGGTATCTAATTTACACAGCCACAAGCTACCGCCATCAGTCACAGGTGGAAGTTTATCTACCATTGCCTGTACATCACCAAATGCAAAAGGTTTATATTTAGGTGGTTGTCCAGAGGCCACAGCTATAAGAGGACATTGAGACGCGCCCAACGTACGACCAGACCGCAAACACATATTATCAGTAGTTTAGCCTGTTCCTGCTCCTGTTGTAACCTCTCCCTTAGCTGCCTGTCCCTAAATTCTGTTTGAGGAGGCCCAGAAGCAGTTGTAGCAACTGTCTGAGCTTGGACCACCTCAAGTCGCGGATATAGGCCAGATTGAGATGGTTGAGGGCCTAAATGCACTGCGGCTACAGGGGTGGATTGAGCCAACGCGTGTGTATTATCTGGCGCACTAGGTGACTGTCCTGTCGATTGTGTAAGGCACATAGAAAGAGGGCTATACGTAGTTGGTTGCAGCACAGTGGACGCAGAACGAGTGTCTTCGTCTGTCTCAGTGTTCTGTGTGTTGGGTGTTTCAAGGCTCATTATGCCTTTATCTATGTAAAATGTTGACACAGGATACATTCCTAGCGCTGGAGGTGCATATGGCGGGGGACATGTGTAGGTGTCAGATGCAGTTACCAGTCCGGAGAGTTGCTCCTTTTGATGCAGGTGTTTGGTGCCTTGCCAGTGAACCAGCAGCTCAGACCACTCCTGTCGCTCCTTCTCCCCCTCCTGCTCCTTTTTCTTCCAGCTCTGTCTCTGCAACATACCTGCGCTCTGACCCTGCTCTGCCGCTTCCTGCTTTTTGTTTATGGCTGCTGTTACTTTTTCTAATAAGAGTTGTCCTAATGGCCCTCTGTGTTCTAGGGTTTTTCCTTTTTCACAGACTAGGTCTTCCATTTTCTTTATTGCTTTTTTTACTTTTTTGTCTTTATCAGATTGTTTTGTAGTAGCGGCCAGGGCATTGGCTGTAGATTCAATTTGTGTCCTCAACATAACATATGGGCCGGCTGGGCCCCAGCCGCTATCGTCTTTCTCCCTGTCAAATTCTCCGTCCATCTTAACTAGACTCTGAGCTCCACAGTTTTATTACGGCGACAAAACACCAGAGACAGCTACGTTAGCCCACTGCAGTTCCCTGAGAGACAAGCTTCTAGGCCAACTCTAACAGTCGGTCCGGTCTCTCACTAGGTGTCTTTTCACAGGAACCACAGCGTTTACTCCAGTGACAATGTCCCGTTTATCAACTGGGTGATTTAGCCCTCGCCTGTGTTTCTGCTGGACCGTTAGAGAGGTTTTATCCTCTCTCCACCGTCCTAAACCGCAGCTGATGAAGGACGTTCGTTTACACCGTTAGGTATCCCGTCACTTCAGTCGCCGCCGACGCAGATCACAGCGAGTATTCACACAACGATTGACTCAGAGTCTTATTCTCTCCACAACCCAATACTCCCGCTATACTTCTCAAAACACACACATACACAATTAACATACACAATTAACACATTAATAATGAACACATTTCAAAATTTTTACCGGTTTTTTATCTCTTCACTTTTAACACACCAAAGGTTTCTTTTTCATGTAGATGTTACCGTCCAATGTTAGTGGCTTTTCTCTCGCGGGCTCTAAACCGATAGTACAGTACTTTATTCTCTGTAGGAAAATTACGTAGAATTATCCCGTGAAACCTACCCCCGTCTGTCCCTACAGTGGAACACCTTCCATAGGAAGACTACCTAACCATCTGCATTACACAACAGTTTCAATAAAGCACCAACCAAAGTACCAGCTGCTTTTCGAGGAACCTTTACACACTATAGTAACAAATGGTATTTCAGGGACCCCACCCCCGGGCTTCCAACCCAGCCGCGGTATCAGCCGCTCCTGGACCTCGTCAGGCCGACAGGTGGAGTTACGCCACTCTCAGGGTATATACACTATATAGTATATTATTTCCTTTTACCTTTGGTTTCACTTTTATTCCTTATTACCTTATCTGGCGGGGAATCTAACCGCTACGCCAGGCCGCGGACTTACAATTGCATACTCGTATTGATTCTTTTAGTTTCACCCTTCTTTTCACGTATATGGGACAAGACACATTTTGTATCGTAGCCAATATGCAGAATTTTGTTATAACAGGTTTCTGCTTACCTTTTTGTGGTGCCGGCTTGTGTCTATGAATCCCCTACTCGTGAAGAAAAGTGTTAGATCCGAATAGTCGTCCTCGCCTGTTCTCCCTCACATCCCGGACGAGCCCCCAAATTGTTGAGACGCACTTTTGTTGCTATCTCAGCCGGGCCGGGAGATGACAAAACACCGCTGAGGAGTCAGAATGTTGAATCAACAAGAGTATTTTATTTAGCGCTGTCTGCAGAGAGCGGAGATCACATAATACACTTCAACAGTGCACCAGGAAAAGCCAGGGGTGATCTGACCTGAAATTGTTTGTGTTTGAGTTTGTATACTGACAGGTTTGTTCCTCCTTGAAGGAGGTCCAGCCTGAGTGTGGCCTGTTCCTGATTGGTAAATTCTATCTACTGTTGTGGGTTATCGGCCAAGTTCTCAACTTACGTTTCTAAGACGTAGTCTCTTATGTTTTCTCGTTTTTGGTGAGAAACAGAAAGTTTTGTCTCGTTTTTGGTGAGAAACAGAAAGTTAGTTTACCACATTCCAGGGCGGCGTGACCTGCATGTATTTTAGACAGGTTAAACTAGTTCAACTGAAATTTTGCTCTTTCTGGTGCATTACATATCCATTTTAATATCCATCAATGGATAAACTACAAGGGCACCGGGCCACTGGCACGGGGCTCCTGCATCTCCACATAGCTCAGGGCAGCAAGGACACAAGCAACACACCCAGTTAAGATCTCAGCTGAGCTTTAATCTGTCCACTGGAGCTGTGGGAGTAAGTGAAAAGCTAATGTTGTGGACATTTCAGCTAACGTGGAGCTAATCTGATGCTCAGGATGTCTTCACTTCCGCAGCCACCAGAACAGCTAACATTAGCAGCTAGTTGAATTCCCTTGTTCAGCCCTCATCTGTTGAAAATTCTGTGGTTTAGTTGTTCTTTTTTTTTCAGTTAAAAAATAGGCTGAAGAAACAAAACATTACTATTACATCACTGCTTTATACTACCGCATTTTCCGCACTATAAGGCGCACCTAAGAGCCTTCAATTTTTTCAAAAGCTGACCATGCGCCTTATAATCCGGTGCGCCTTATATATGGATCAATATTGATATTGATCCATATATATATCTGCCAGTGGATCGTAAATGCCTGGGCTGATATATCAGTCTCAACTGTGGTCCGAGCTTTAAGGAAGGCAGGAATTGTCACTGAACTGCCAGACAACAACAGCGACACTGACTCGATTAATGACGACTTTGATGAGACGGAGCCGGGCGTGTTGGATGCCGCATTCGCCCAGCTGTTCAATTCGGACACTGAAGAAGAAGAATTCGAGGGATTGGTCGATGAGGAATGAACTGATAAAGTGAGCTTTACGTGTTTCTTTTGTGTGTTTACAGTTGAACAAGGTTGGTCATATTGTGAATATGGACATTAACGCATAACGTGACGTAACGTAACGTAACCCCAGCCTCTACTGTAGCGCCTTATAATGCGGTGCGCCTTATATATGGAAAAAGTTTTAAAATATGTCATTCATTGAAGGTGCGCCTTATAATGCGGTGCGCCTTATAGTGCGGAAAATACGGTACTTTTCTGTCTCCTGTCTCAGTGGACCTCAGTGATGGTTCTATAAAAATATGTTCTCTTTATTTAGGAGAAAAAAAAACATATTTACATTGTTATCATATGTGTATTTTGTCTTGTCTTTTGATAGCTCTATGGGAATGCTTGACATTTTCATTATCATAGGGTAATTAAATCTTGGTGCCCAGTGTCACAAATATATGTGAATGTACCACTGAGCCATTAGAAACGGGCAATGGCCTTTCAGTCCGCTTGAATTGAATAAGGCAGAAAGGCCATTTCTTTCTGTGTTTGGCTTATGCAGAGTAACCTTAACTTATGTTATAACCACATAACCTTGAAGAATTACCCATGTTTTGTTTTTTTTTAAACACACTCTAGACTTCCCCGGTTGATTGTAGGAACATTAACCTCTCATTTTGATCTCTGACTTCCAAAGAGGAGGTGGTGACTTAAATTTCATTATGATATTACTACTTCTTATTAATTATTTATGGATGTAGTTTTAGAATAACAGAGAGCTTAATGTAACACGTCCTCTTCAGAATGTCGCACATTACAGAGCAGCAACCGCACAGGGAAGAGTGTAAACAGAGTCTGTCCCTTCTGACTATCGCTGCATAAATTACACGTGATAATACAAAACAGGGGAAGCATGTGAGATATTGTTGGTGATACTTTTATCAGGTTAATAGTTGTTTTCTTCCTGGGCATTGTGGGATATCGGTATGGTGCCATTTGCCTCTTAAAGGCGAATTTGGCTGCTGCAGCTGTAGGATTATTCACATTCTGTGATTAGTTTGTGTAGTATTTTAAATAAAGAATATCTGATAATATACCACAAGTCACTTGACTTTGCTTTCCCTTTAACTGAACAGTAGCAGACATTGCATATACATCCATCCAACATCTGTGCAGTGGCAGAGTTGTAAACAGGCTAAACACTGATACCATCCTGCTACCAACCAGCACTTTCCAGTACTTCCTCAGTAGAATCATGGTCTCAGACTTGGAGGTACCAACTCTCATCCGACCTTTAATAATTTGCTTGCTTTAATGATTTGTAATCAAAATAAATGATTTTTATGGATAAACCATCATGTCAATATGGAAAATTTTCGTAGGATTATTCACATTCTGTGATTAGTTTGTGTAGTATTTTAAATAAAGAATATCTGATAATATACCACAAGTCACTTGACTTTGCTTTCCCTTTAACTGAACAGTAGCAGACATTGCATATACATCCATCCAACATCTATCCAGTGGCAGAGTTGTAAACAGGCTAAACACTGATACCATCCTGCTACCAACCAGCACTTTCCAGTACTTCCTCAGTAGAATCATGGTCTCAGACTTGGAGGTACCAACTCTCATCTGACCTTTAATAATTTGCTTGCTTTAATGATTTGTAATCAAAATAAATGATTTTTATGGATAAACCATCATGTCAATATG
The DNA here is from genome assembly GCF_900963305.1 of Echeneis naucrates. Lineage (NCBI taxonomy): Eukaryota > Metazoa > Chordata > Actinopteri > Carangiformes > Echeneidae > Echeneis > Echeneis naucrates. Next base: position 21,445,191 of record NC_042531.1, on the reverse strand, counting down.
GAACATTTTTTGAAGATGCTGGAACAAACAATGGACACGATGACACTGACAGCACCAGCTGTTGACGGTTTCATGGGAATCAAACCTGGAAGGCTGACTACATTCAACAAGTTTTCTGAGTTACACAGTTGAAAAATCTTCCACCAGGTGTGGCTGTCATCACACAGAACAATAGGTTTCACTTGACCCAGATATTCTACCCCGCCCTTGATAAACTGGAACAGTTTTTATGTATGACTCTGGGGCACGCTTTGTGAATACGACAGGATAAAAGTAAGTCCAGACCTGAAGGTATAACAGCAAATCTAAATTGTTCTATGGATGGTCTGTCTCGGTTCAATGTTTATGGCCATCACGTTTCCCTAATGAGGTATGAATGGCTTTTTTATTTGCTGCTGACTCTTAATAATACCCCCTGCTCATTCATTAGACCCTGAACTACTTATTGGAGCATGACATATTAGTCTGATACAGAGTTATGAACAAATGTACATGACTCCATATACACAATAATACAGAATATACCCAGCCCTAAGAACAGAATGTGTAATCAGCTCAACAGAAATAAGCAAATTTTTCTCCACACCTGAAATTTTCTCTCTCAGTGGAAGTTATGAAGATCTGACATATGTGCTGAATACTTATTGTCACATGTGAGTTGCTGGCTAGAGGTCTGCATTGCACAATGAATACCTTATGCGAAGGATAATAATAGGAAAATCTGAGTTAATGACAATGTCTAAACAGTATGTTCCCCTGACTCTCTGTAGAGCCAGGTGATGCATTCAAGGGATGGGGCAGTGGAAACAGATTTTTGGAGCTGATTTAGCACACAGTTTTTGACCATATATCTATTCAGACTATTCAGAGTAAACACAAGTAACTCGAGCTACAAAAAAAAAAAAAAAAGGACTAACTGCCTAACAACAAACTTTTGCCCTGCCCTATGTTCCCTAAAGATAATATCTAAGTAGGCCAGTGAGCAGTGATAGCTAACATGTCTTTGGTGCCATCAGGTGGGAACCTCCTTTCACTGGTGTTTCGTTTAGTTAGTCCCATGACACCTCCTGCAGGCTAGACAGTGATCACTGACATCCCAGTCACCCCACTGATGCCAGCCATCACCGCTCCTCACATCAAGACAACTATCGCAAACAGCACTACAGTCAATTACTCTGACCTCTCACCAACTGCACCAGTGAAAGCAGGGTGGGGACACAGACCCTGGTTCGGGTAGGAGGCATGAAAGTATAGAGGGTACAGGAGGTGGAGGGAAAGCTACACTAGCAGATTCAGCAAACAAACTCACCTGAACAGTCAGATAAGAGAAAGAGCACAAGTGAAATCAAACCAATACAGGCCAACTCACCTGGACTAACCGCATGGTCTCAAAGAGGCTCAAATAGGCCACACCCTCCACTTAAATACACTTCCTCTTCCTGGATTTCTGTCTATCTAAAGAGCTCCCACTGATGGGCCCCCATCTACTATAACTTCTTCTACTCCAAATCCACTGATTGGATCTCACTGCCTCAATCTGGCATTTCCTTCACTATTTTCCTCATACTGTGTCCCTTTCCACCTAACTCCCTCAACAAAACAACAACAGATATTGTTACAAATCCTCTACATCCTACTTCCACTGGACAAATCCTAACCTTCTACCCTTGCTGCTCAGCATCCTTACCTAGATCTGCATACCTGAGCTTTTTCCTTTCATATGCTTCTTCAGCTGAATCCTCCCACGGCACAGTCTATGGTCAGTTCTATGAAATATACTCTCATTGTAGTCCTAGACCACACAATTATATCAGGCCTTACCTTTGTACAAGCTATTTCCTTGGGAACAACAAGCTTTCCTCCTAAATCCACCTGCATCTCCCAGTCACTAGCATCATCTAAGCTGCCTTGCCTCCTTTTTATCTTATTAACTTTCCCTCCTTCTTGAACAAACGAATTGCCACTCTCTTTGTCTTAGACCCTCCTAAATTTGCCTGCTTCCGTATATCTTCAATGCCTGCAGCTAAACTTTTCAAAACTTGGTTATGTCGCCATGTATACTGCCCTTGTGACAGACTAATTATACAATCTGATAAGATGTGCATTAGAATTGCAGTACCTGAACACAATGAACATAGCGGCTCCATTTACCCAGAGTTTTAGGTTCTGGGGAATTGGCAATATTCTGCCCCTATCAAAAATCTAATACTACTTTCCTCCATACTCCACAGCTCTTTCCAACTAAGCTTTTTCTTCTCTACACCTTCCCAGTTCAACCACTGTCCCTGCTTAGCCTGAGCCACTGCCCTCACACTCCTTAATATTTCCTTCATCCCTAACCCATATATATAGCGGAGACTGGTATGATTGTGACATGAGATGAGTTGTCAACTCACATGGTGGCTGTCAAAGCTAGAAAAGGTACATGCAGATTTTATTGAGAAAGATTTTGAGGTAAGAAAGTAATTTTTGGACCAAAACAAATTTTGATTAGTACTTGCAAAATTGCATATAAATCATGTGATTGACAGTACATTAAATCATAGCGTTTTATCAGGCAATATGTGATGTATCACACTCAAAACATACACATACTCACACACAAACCATCCTCAGCTAAACAGAGAGTATGTTTTGAGTTACAGTCTGTCATAGAGAGATTGGATTGTTATTTTTTCCAATACAGCTGTTTAAAAGCATATTCTACAGTGTGGTCTCTGTTTTTACTTCTTTTGTCTAATTGCTACAGCTCTACCCACCATGTGTTAGAACCCACCCTTGTAGTGGAGTAGGTTATAAGAAGTGCCATGTACCTGACATTAACACACAAGGTCTGTCATATTCTTGCAAGGTTTTGAAGAGGTGCCATTTGTAGTAAATGAATTTGGGCATTTTGTATAAATGCTGTAGCAATAAAATAAAATATATACATATATATACAAAATTAATGTGTTAATCCATATCGATTTGCATGATTAATTTGATCACAGTTTTTAACCCAATCAATGCATCTCAAAATCCTGAAAAGAAACATCATTGGTGATGCATACTGAGCACTGTGCTAATGAATCTTGTCCAAGTGGAGTTGCCGTAAGTCGCAGTCCGATCCAGAGCAAAACCATGCATTAGTATGAAGGACTGTCCCCTTGGCGAGGGCATGACACATGCGCTGACACTAGTGACAATACCTTATTAGAGTTAATGTAAGTACCAATATATCAGTACCACTGAATAGATACCTCGATTAGCTCATTCAATATTTCGCCACTCATAACATCGTACTTAAGAAGAGGTCAGCTCTCCTCTCGGATGAACAACTAAATAAATTAGTCTGTCTCAGCAGCTGGCTAATATATATATATATATATATATATGTATTCTACCTCCATTTGTATGGTGTCTGTCTTGCAAACTTACAATAAGAGTAAATAGGACAAATAGACAAACACACAAAACAAGACAAGGCAATATATTAAGAAAAGAGTTTTTTCTTGGAGAAAGCCAGTATAAAAAGGTAAGTTTTAACATTTCTTTTGAAAGCGCCACCAGATTTTGATTGTCTCGCTCCAGAGTGTGTTCATATGTTTTAGTGCCAGCTGCAGTGACCCTGCAAATTAATGTGCATATGTATAGAGTGTGTATTTTATTATATTCACCATGAAATGTAATTAGTCAATAATTGCAGAGTGGTAATTATATTTGAGAGGAAAACTAGGGTTGATTCACAGCAGGAGCTGTTCTGAAAGACATCTGACAATGATTTTCACATGGTGGAAAGCTGATTTTGGTGACTTAATATGGCGGTTGAAGATTGATCGAGAGATTGCTGTCAAAGATGACTCCAAGATTATGACAATGGAGTGAGGGGGAGAGGATGCAATCATCAGCGGGCAGGTGGAAGTCTTTGGCTGTCAGGGAGAGGGAAGTTGGGTAAATTATGGGTAGTTTGAATTCTTTTTGGGAGGGAGTTTAACTACGACATATCAAAGGTTTCCATATATTCTGGTGGGTCCTCTACCCTGCCCTTTACTCTGCAGAAGGTGTGCCTGCCTGGAGCAGGGAAGACAGACAGTGTGCCATCATTGATGCTTGTACAATTGGTTAGCATGTTCACTTTCCAGCATTCCACTGCCAGGTTTAAGGAGCAGCTTTACCTTTTATAATAATTATGATTTTCGTTTCATGGAATCTGTTTTTTTGCTTTTTTCTGTTCGGCTTATTTTACTCCTAAATACACTAAATACATTATTTTACAATACAATTCTTTTAACCACACAGGCAATACAATGGCATGAAAAATATGTACTTTGGAAGGGTTCCATTTCTTCAAAAGCAAGTACTTCAATCCTTTTTATCAAGTTAAAACATTTTTGAGCTTTGGGACTTTTCTGTACCAAAGTAATATTTGAGCAGGAAAGCTTGTTGTTCCCGAGGCAATAGTCTGTAAAAAGCTAGGGCCTGATATAATTTTGTGGTCTAGGAGCAGAAAGAGAGTATATTTCATACAGCTGACTGTGCCATGGGAGGATTCAGTTGAAGCATATCAAAGAAAAAAGGTCAGGTATGCAGATCTAGGTAAGGATGCTGTGCAATGATGGTGGAAGGTTAGGATTTGTTCAGTGGAAGCAGGTTGTAGAGGGTTTGTAGCCAGATCTGTTGTTGCTTCAACAACAAGATCCAGTCAGTGGATTTGGATTAGAAGAAGTAATAGTAGCTGGAGGCCCGAGCAGGGGGAGGCCCGAGCAGGGGGAGGCCCGAGCAGGGGGAGCTCTTAAGATAGACAGACTCTAGGGAGAAGCAGAGGAAAAAATCCAGGAAGAGGAAGTGTATTTAACAGGTGTGGCCTGTCTGAGCCTCTTTGAGACCATGCGGTTAGTGCAGGTGAGTTGGCCTCCTGCACGCTCTATACTTTCATGCCCCCTACCTGAACCAGGGTCTGTATCCCATCCCTGTTTTTATCTCCACCTCTTCTAATTCTCTCCCCTACCCGAAGCAGGGCCTGTATCCCATCACTACGTTTATCTCCACCTCTTCTATTTCTCTCCCCTACCCGAACCAGGGTGTGTATCCCCACCCCGCATTCACTGGCGCAGTTGGTGAGAGGTCAGAGTAGTTGACAGTAGTGCTGCTTGAGATAGTTGTCTTTTTGTGAGGAGCGGTGATGGCTGGCATTAGGGGGGTGACTCCAGTGATCACTGTTTAGCCTCCTTGAGGTGTCATGGGACTAATTAGACAACACCGGTGAAAGGAGGTTCCAAAGACATGTTAGCTATCACTGCTCACTGGCCTAGTTAGATATTGTCTGTAGGGCACATAGGCAGGGCAAAGTTTGTTGTAAGGGAGTTAATCACTGCTGGTCATTTAGAGTAAACACAAAAAGTTGTGCAACAAAAAAATGGACCAGACTCAGTGTAGTTTGCCTAAATTAGTGGCACTGTGTGCTTTTTCTTCCTCAATAGTGAAACTTGCACTAGAAGTTTAAGATTTCATTTTTTTCCAGTTTGCTGTCATTTAAGGGCATACATTTCCTCACACCCACCAAAAAAAGTTTGTTACAAACAGCTTATAAATGCTATAATGTGAGGGGAATGCAGTTTGTGATTGATCTCACTAATGTGCAGTGAGGAGGAAGGGCACGCGTGGCGAATTACTGAGAATCACACAGTTGAAGAGCCAATAATCAAACTGCTAATTTGTGACACTGGGTAAAATTCACTAAACAATGTTAAATGGACTTCACCCTGACTTATATAGCACATTTTTATATTAACACACACATTGTTGTCCTGCACTATTGTTGCATCATGGGAAATTTGGGTTTCACCATTTTGCTCACATACCATCTGATTAGTGGACGACTTGCTCCTCCTCCTCAACCACAGCTGGCCTCTAGCCCTAAAAATACTGATCCCAAAATATATTTGACCCATATTTGGCCCACATGCTTCTTATTTTTTTATTTTTTTTTTCTTCTTCTGGCCCAGTATACCTCGGGTTCCACAGTCAATATACAATCCAGCATGATTTTAAGATGCTGCACAAAGAAATTCTCCCTATCTGGGCTGTCACTGTGGTTCTAGAGGTCTTTGCACATATTTATTCACTGTTCCACCAGCACATTCTCTCGCTGTCTTTATTGATAAATGGAGATACAGATCAGAGAACATAACGCAACAATCAATGTATTGCTGTTATGATTTATTATTTTTTACATGACTTGACTATTTAAATTATCTGTTCAACTTAGACATATCTTTTTAGGATGCTTTTCTCTGTTTGTTTTGGTATCCTTTGCCAGTGGATATATCACAGTCCTGGTTTGCAGTTAGTCATAGCACTGTTCACATTGCAATTATCACATATTACGATGGAAAACAAGATGTTTCCATTTGGATGCTCTACACAGTATGAAAGCTTTAAGCCATAGCCGCCAGCCTGGGTTAGATTCTATTACCCTGCGGCATAGGATGTATTGAAAATGATTTTAAGGATGGCCTTTCTGCTCTAAAGAAAGCTTTTGGAAAGGTGATCCCTGTACCACTTATGGCACTCCCAAAATAACCACATCAAAATGCTCATAAAACAGCTAGCACGGACGGATCTGGGTTCTATTGAAAACACATTGGCTCATAATCTATGCCCCCTCATAATATGAATAGATTCCATATCAGTTTCAAGGTCAAACACCAATAAAATCAAAGAAGGCAATTTGTCAAGAGTCTGCACTTATTCCATGCACAGGCCCTGACATCATCTGCAGTCTGTCCCAGACACGAGAGTCTACACAGAGCCCGGGAATGCCTGCTGACAGCTCGCTCGTAATTTTCATCACTCTAGATGTAAATCATACATTTTCCCATTATAGATCGGCTTCTGATGTAGCTGCAGCTGCACACAAGAGCCCTAATATTTCTTTTTTAGAATGTCAACGGCCGACAGTTGTGTATCATGGGAAGCTGTCATCTGCTGAGGAAAAGGAGGTTGGGTTGTTTCTGAAAATCATGATTTGTTTTGGAGAGGTGAGACAGGGAGGCAGGCATCTGCTGTCACTTAGGGTTCACAAGCACCTGGTGCATGCATTGAATTCTCATTAACAAAGTGCTGGATGAGAGTGGGCTGACTTCACAGCAGAGTTATTCTATTGAGGAGTTCTGAGCTGTGCCGTACCTCCCAGGTGAATCTTACTGGCTTCCCAAGGCTTGAGCTGAATTCCTGGGTCTGCTGCCTGAAAGTCTTTGTGTACTCTGCCAGGTGCAAAAGCAGGGGTTTCTTTCTTCTAGATGGCTTTGACGATGCCCAGCAACTGTCAGCATCTGTGGGCAGCAGCTTGTTTTCAATGACAGGATTTTCTGGCTGTACCTGTCAGTCCGACTCATAACAGATGCTGTCATACTTTTAAACTCATTAACTGAATACCACGCTACGTTGTGCTTTTCTTTCATTTAAAGTGACGTTTAGGAGTGAATGGGGATGAATTGGAAGCAAGCGCACAACTTCAACATGATAAACGGGAACAGCAAAAAAAAAAAAAAGTGCAATGAATTTTCAAAAAGCTGTGAAATTAATTATATCTGTTTAGATTTTTACTTTAATATGCTATCTGACGTATGAAAGGCTTTACATGGCCAGTATTTGCCATATCACTGCTGCCTCAAGTTAATCTATATAATATATATCCAAACAGAGTAGTACTCTATATAGATATATCTATATATTTATATATATATATATATATATCTATATATATATATATAGATATATAGCTAGATATATATGACTCCCATACCAATAAGTCTGTAGCTGTGGAAAAACCCCTGAAGACCCACGTAATCCATTTGACGAATAACTACAGTCCAAATCTTTACTGTGGCCGTTTCAGATCCGAAAATCCTGTTCCAGCACCAAATGCATGGGGCCATTAGGGGCATTCACATACATTTAGATGATCCCTCTGTTTGCTTTACCCAGGCACAGATAATCTGTGTATACAGTGGGAAATTAGGGCAGAGCAGCCCAAGGCGCTGCAGAAATAGACCTCCACATGTTCACTTCAAAGGGGTGAGGTTGAGTGGAAGCAGGTGCGTCTTGTCCGGAATCAGGCACAGGGTGGGCTGGGCTTGACAGAGTAAAGAAAGTTGGCTTCCTACAAGACAGTCTGTGTGTGGTGGAGCACATGTTCATTAAAAAACAACAAGAAAAGGCTACGACAAGTTAGTCATGAATTATGTTGTTTCAATAGAAGTCACGGGCGTTAAGCTTACAATGTCCCTTAGTTTTGAACTAATTTAACGTTTACTTGATTACAATTTTATTTTAGTTACATTAAATTATAGGAAAATAAAAAACGGATACAAGATCACTCTGCAAGTGAAAGTGAAGGAGAATTTTAAAACCTCTTAGAGGCTTGAGAAGTGGCTCCAAACAACACACAATCTGAATATGAGCTATATGTGCACTACTTGATAACACTTTAATAAACATCAAAGTATAAACGGATTATACAGAAATAATGCAATGATGAAGTCCTCTGTTCTCACCATCAAATGCTGTATTGATGAGCTTTATGAGGAAGCTGCATACATACTATATTTTGTGTCATAGAAATTGTGAGATTTTAAAATGCTGCAAAAATACAATTAAATTTGTATTGTGTGCTGGCTCAAATTCATCACCAGATGCTAAAAAGCTAATGCCAGGCTATAAATTAGTCACATGACTTCACCATCACCACCACTTTGTTGCCAAATTCCAACCTGTGGTTTGATTTAGCTCTGACCTTTTCTACAAAAGTGTTTCCTCTGGCAAAGTTACTGATACTCTTGAAGAGCAAGGCTGTGAATGAGGTGGCAAAGGTGGACTGATTGTATTTTTATGTTCATTGTGATGCTGTTTATTGTTTTTGACAATTTCTGTGGTCTTATTTAGCCCCTTGTTTGAGCTGCTTTCTTCAAGACACATAAAATTATTATACCGTGACTGACATATTTTATGGCATATAAAGTATGGAAAAGTCTTAAGGTTATGTTAACCGCAGACCTTATTTCAGCTATCTAACCAAAAACACATTCTGAGAAACATAGAATTTTGGTCAAGGAGTTGACTGCTAACTAAATCATTCTAACAGGTTTTTCTGACTTATTTCTGAAACACTGTCTGTGTGTGATCATTTTCTGAGTACTTGGTCTTCAAATCCATGCTGCAGTTATGGACTGTAGATAAAGAAGGATGTCAGCCACACGTTTCTGAAGAGTGGTTTTGAAGCGCTGAGTGGGCTGCCTAGTAATTCTTGACTATGCAAAATCCAAATCATAAATTTGAATTGTATATAATATGGTTCTCATGGAGGTAAAGATTAACTGTGGAGACCAAAGCTTTCTTTAGACGAGGCTGTAAACATGTTTATATTTACTATGAAGTGAGCCTATGTGACATTATCCTGATTTTGTCAACAAAACTTTCATGGATGTGACATCATTTCAATTTGGTGGACCAGGTGGTGCACAGGTTTGGTCTTATTATATGCCTATGTCTGTTTGTGTGTTTTCCTCGAGGTTAAACACTTTCTTTTTCCTCTAATAGCTACCTCATTTGGCCCAGCGGAAGAAGGTAAGGAGGGGTTAGTGAGTGAGCAATTTTTCAGCGCCTGTCTGAGATGAGATGTCCCCGTTGACACCATAAATACTTGATAATAGTGCATCTGGAGAAAAGCTGTTCCACAATCTCTTTTCCTGGTCTGACCTCATGTGGAATAAACTGGCTCTTTGGGACCGGCATAGGTTGTCTATGTGCTTTATCTTCGGCATGTTGAAGTATGCTCTATTATATTACATTTTTGTACTGTGCCTATGATAATAAGCATTCACATGCTTATTAATCAAATTAGTGAAATTTGAGCAAAACAAAATCAGACGTTTCCTTTATCAGCTATTTTAACATGATTGTCTTCAATAGAGCATTTGTCTTCTGTGCTTTTCTGCTTTTGAAAAAAAAATCTAGTGTAACTCATGATATGGAGCTAAAAGCTTTTAAAATGCTTCTACTTTTTCGTTAGACTTGATTTACGAGATAGAAAATAAAAATGTAAAAAAAAAAGTAGAATCTGTTTTATTTTGCCTCAATTTGTCAAAATAAAGTACTTTGTAAACTCTTTTTTTAACTCTTTGTTTGCAAATTATTTTTGTTAATATTTCTATTATTCTATTATCTATTATTTATTAGGGGACTTTTTAGACTTACAGATGGATTTACTTTGGTTCTATCTCAGTTTTCTTTTTCCAGTCTGGTTTTAACTGGTTAATTGTTTTTTTTTTTTTGTTTTTTTGTTTTGTTCTTGTTTTTTTTTTTTTTGCAATGACACTGCAATGACTTAACTTGCTGCACTGGGCATCACCATGGGGCAATGGTTGCCTCACAGCAAGAAGGTTTATGGTTTAAACCCCAGCCTCTGTTTGGAGATCTCACATTCTCCCTGTGCCTGTGTAGAATATCAAACCGCTCAGCTTCAGCAGCTAATTGTGTTGTTGCTATTATTGTAACCGCAGTGACAAAGTTCTACTAACACTGGAAGGAGGCTACACCGAACCAGAATGTTTGACTGCTATAAGTTGAGACCACAATGGCAGTATTCTGGTGCAACTGCTGGCATTTTATCACCTTTCTGTGTCAGTTTTTCCACCCCAGTCAAATGACCATTTTCTTAATGAGGAGAAGAGGAATTGCACCCTCTATTCCCAATGGTACACACCAAACTGACCGACTAATGATGATCATACAAAACCTCTTTGATTCTTCATGTTTTTCATGCGTCTGCATCTGTTCTTGCTTTTGCCTTTGCATGAGAAGTGCTGCATTATGCGTTATGCGTATGCATAATGCAGGGACTACAAATTCGCAGACAGTTTTTCACTCTGACAGCTTTTCACTAATCAGACAGCTTTCTGATTAGCAGATGACCTTTTCCCTCTGTGTTCCTCTTGAAGAAATTGCACATTATCCTCAAGTTGTTCGCCACCCCTGCAAGTCCAATCAAGGCACTCCTGCATCTAGCATGACAAACAAAGAAACACAAACATCACAGAGGGCTGTTAAGACACGGTAGGGCTATGTCACAGTTCTGCATGGAGCATTTCTCCGTTCAACATTCAATTAAATCTCAGTAAACCAACAGATTTCTTATTCCTCCATCTGCCATGTTCTTTAGCATGAGGTTGGGGATACATTTGCAATCTCTATGCAATCTCAAGTTATTTTTTTCAGCGGTGACATTCATGTTCTTTCCTCTGTGACATGATTTAAAACCTCTGCATCAATTTTTGTTCTTTTTTAATATACAGATATTTCTTTTGTTAGTGTCTATGGATAAGTGTACTTCTGTGATTCCATTTGTGCATGCTTTGTGTAGATATATATATGTGTGTGTGTGTGTGTGTGTGTGTGTGTGTGTGTGTGTGTGTGTGTGTGTGTGTGTGTGCTTGCCGACAATAGCATGTAATGCAACTTGAAATGTGTCACTAAATGACTGGACAATGGCCCCTCTTGTGTTTGGCATCCTGTTGTCTGAGTCCCTGCATTGATTTCCATGACACTTTACACAAAATCTTAAAATAACTGACTACAGCTTACAGAGCATACATAATTCTTATCCCTGTTTGATATATTTCTCATCTCTGAGAAATGTTCATGTTAGGCTCCTGGTAATTCTGATATCTTTAGATCTAGACAAAGGTCTGATTGGAAGTTTTCAATGGTGAGCACAACACCAGACATATTTGAATTCAAATGCCTGGAATTAGACTGGGGCCAATTGGAGCTTTGTAAACAGGATTACTGGTATAAATGTCATCTTCTTGAACCAGAGCCAGAAAAAATGTAAAGGGTGCCAAGCCTGGAAGAGACCAATGCAGCTGCACAAGATATTCCAAATCAACTAAACCTGCTTATTCATTTGATTGGTAACATCAATCAAAACTGACTCATTGAGAATCTGTAGCATGGTGTTATTTCTTGGACTCATTCCAGGGTTTCTCCTGTCCACATATCAAAGCATATTTGAGCAAAAGTCAGAACCCCACATTGTTTTTCAATGTATGTTCATGATGGAAACATGAGAAGAGACAGTGGAGATGAACATGTTTGGTTAATTTAGTGAAAGTTAGAGCAGCAGTCACAACGAAAACACAATACATTTGAACCTTAGTTCAAATGTATTGCACTAAGGTTTTCCCTTAGTTTGTTTCAATGGGAAACAGGCTACCAACAACTTTGGCTAAGTAGTCACTTTCGTGTCTCCCATGCATAGACACAGTTCAGACCCAACAAGAGCCTGAAATATTTATTTATCAAAATCAGGAACGTGAGTGTGAAACGAGTAACATTAAAAAATGGCTTTCTGTTTTGGGTAAAACTTATATTTACTGTAAAACTATGTTGCTGCTAAAACATGGTATCAATGATGTGATGAAGGATTAACTCACACCCAATATCACCACTGGCTGTCACTGATGATGTCATACTCAATGATGTGAAATGTTCACACACTGCAGCCCCCTGCTATATGTCACATTAGAGGCCATCGTTCCTTCTGGGAAAGCACACAGCTGATATAATGAGGAGAGGGAGCTTACAACACCAAATTAGTGGGATTTACCATTTTTATATAAGTAATTTTACTCTGTCAGTGTAATGGAGATTTAAGGAAAAAACTGACTTTTAAATACTTCTGCTCTTTAAATGGCCTGATATTTGCACAGTGCAGAAGTTTGTCACTATGAGGATGTGAAAAGATAAAGAATTGCTTGCATGTAACTGTTGACCTCAGTGGTGGCATTTACTGTGGCATTTACTCAGAATCAACACTTGATCTTCATAATGTGTCTGCAATGAGGTCACAACAGCTTCTGGCAAGTATCTGCATTGTACAGATTGTCAGAGCAGATTTGAGCATTTTTCTCAAACAATTACTGGGCTTTAACTGTTAACAGTCCAGAGGATATGACAGCCTGTGCCTCAGTGAAAGGTTTGTGATCATGTGTGACCTTCCTGCTCTGATGCTCTATGTGAGGCTTCCAAAGACAGGGTATTCAGAAGCAGTTTTACTGAGAGCCATTCATGCGAGGAGCAAATTTAAATGCAGTTTATGATTAATGATTACACATCACATATATCACATAAAATTATGACAACGGACAAATGACAACATTGATAATATGGTTACTGTAGCACCGGTCAGTGGATAGGATAGATCAGGCAGCAGGTGAACATTCAGTCCTAAAGTTGATGTGTTGAAGCAGAAAAATTGTTCAAGTGTGAGGATGAGAGAGACTTTGAAAAGAGCCTCCGCATCCGGATGAATCAGAACATCTCCTACACTGTGGCACTATGATCCTGGTCTGGCCAGAGTAAGGACCAGCCAGAAGGTCCAAAGAAGGAGAACCAATGAATCGTGGAGTGAATTATGGGTGGACAGGGCATGGGTACAGCGAGTTGGGGCGAGTTGTGTGATCCAATCCAACAGAGGAGCTATTGTAGCTCAAACTGCTGAAAAACATCAAGGAAATTAGAAAGGAATTGGCATTCCAGTAAGTAAGAAGAGCCTCACAGAGCCTGGAAAGAGCCTCAAACCATATAAAAAAGCTCTCAGCAGCGTTAGAAGAAAATATTACTCAGCACTCATAGAAGAAAGTTTCATCATCCAGACCGTCAACCTGTCTATTAGACCCAGTACCTACTAGCTTCTTTAAAGAGATATTTTATTTAATTGAGCCGTTCATTCTAGATTTGATTAATCTGACTTTATTTCTGGATTATGTACATCAGGCCACTTAAGACTGCGGTCATCAAACCCCATTTTAAAAAGTCTAATCTTGATCCAGCTGTTTTGGCAAACTATAGACCCATATTGAACCTTCCATTTATTTCTAAAATCATTGAGAAAGCTGTAGCAAGACAATTACACGACCGTCTGGATGGGAACAGTTTCAATCAGGATTTAGAGCCCATCATAGGTGCAGGTGTCCCTGTAGTTCCTGCAGCTGGGACGACAGCCAACCAAACTCTGCCATCCACGCCTCCCGAATCTCTTCCTGGCGGGTGAGCCGGAGACCCACAAAACCGAGTCCTGGGGGCTGGGGAGCAGCAGGCAGAATGGGCAGCCGCTCAGTCCCCAGGGCAAGCACAGACTCCGCTGGATCCATTACTGGTCAGATCCTTCTGTCACGTCCAAAATGCGGTGAAGTGCTTTGCAGGGTGAGGACCCAAATGCACGAGCCGGAAACCAGGTAGGTGACAATGAAAAACACTTTAATAACAAATGGACAGAGCAGGAATCTGACAAATAACTAATAAAGGACAAGACAGAGCATGGACAACAGACAAGGATCTGACAAAGATCACCCAGAAAACAGGACTCAAAAACAGTGCTAGATAAGACACAGGTGATCCACATTAGGGCAGGGAAGGCAATTAACATGGGACACAACGAAGAAGTAAAGTAATGGGGAACACGCTGGAACCAGGACTTCAAAATAAAAGAGGAAGTTACAAGGACAGAACACTAAACATCAGAATAAACTCAAAACCTGACAGAAACACAGTATCAACTTCCACTGCTATACAGACGACACTGAGCTGCACCTATCAATGAAGCCAAATGAAGTCATTCAGATAATCAGGCTGTCTTGAAGACATAAAAGTCTGGATGAAATTTTTTTACTTCTCAACTCTGACAAATAAGAAGTTATTGTACTCAGTCCGAAGCACCTCAGAAAAATACTCATCAGTCTCATCATCTCATCAGTCTGGACAGCATCACTTTGGCTTCCAGCTCCACTGTAAGAAACCTTGGAGTAATTTTTGACCAGGACATGCCCTTTGTCCCTCACATAAAACAAGTTAGCCGGGCAGCTTTCTTCCACCTGAGAAACATTAGGAAAATCAGAAACATCCTTTCTCAGGATGATTCAGAAAAACTAGTCCATGCATGTTTAACTTCTAGGCTGGACTACTGTAACTCATTACTATCTGGATGTCCAAACAAATCTCTAAAAGGCCTTCAGTTGAAAGCTGCTGCACAAATATTAACAGGAACTAGGAAAAGAGATCACATCTCTCCTGTGTTAGCTGCTCTTCGTTGGTTGCCTTTAAAATATAGAGTAGAATTCAAAATCCCTCTTTTAACATATAAAGCTCTTAATGGCCGAGCTCCATCATATCCCAGAGAGCTCATACTGTCCTAGTAGGCCACTCCGCTCTCTAGATGGAGGTTTACTTGTGGTTCCTAGAGTCTCCAAGAGTAAATCTGGAGGCAGATCTTTCAGTTATCAGGCTCCTCTTCTATGGAACCAATTTCCAGTATTGTAGGCCTAGGCTAATGGGGGAAGGACTGAGCTTCTCTCTCTCTCTCTCTCTCTCTCTGTCTGTCTCTCCCTGTCACCCTCTCTCCCTCTCCTTCTTTCTCTCTCCTTTCCTTCCCCTTGCATGCGCTGATAAGAACCATCCTTCTTAAAAAACACAGTTTCACACAGTTCTACGCATTTATACTGCATTTACTAACCATGTTCTGCCAAAGTCTCTGTCTCTCCCAGTTCCTCTCCTCTCTCTCTCTGTCCTCATCCTGCAGGTGGTGACTCATCGCCATCCCATGTTCCTGCAACACCTGCTGATCCCATATCTTCATGAATTCTGTACTACAGCTCAACTCCATGAACTTCATGCAGCAACATGTTCCTGCCTATACTCCCCCTCCACAATGCCTATCTCACTCTCTCTCTCTTTCTCTCTGTCTCTCCCACTCTCACCCCAACCGGTTGAGGCAGATGGCCGCCTCCCTGAGCCTGGTTCTGCCTGAGGTTTCTGCCTCTTGCCTCTTGCCACTGTCACAAGTGCTTGCTGATTGAGGGATCTGTTGGGTCTCTAAATAATTTTCTAAAGGGTTTGGTTTAGACCTGCTCTATATGTAAAGTGCTATGATGTAACTTTGTTATGATTTGGCACTATACAAATAAATCTGATTTGATTTGATTTGATTTAATATACATGTACCTCAATGTAAAAATAGCGTTAGAAGCAGGAGCAAAGAAACATGAAAAGATGTGTGTGTCTGTGTGTCTGCTTCTGCATGTGTTACAAAAGGATTTTCCTGTCAGATGGAGCTTTAAAGTGAAACTAATGATGCAATTCCTTTGGAAAGTCTGGGGACAGAGTGTTAAAGGCTGCTCTGTAGGTTATATTGAATTAAATACTGTTTTAAGTCCGAGGTTGTTCTGAAAATTGCAGAACTCAAACATAGAATGCGATGGGTTATATAAGATAAGGTCATCTTGAAACAAGCTTACAAGGAGTACTTATCAAGAGGATGGCAGCTGTGTGGAGTTTGCATGTTCTTCCTCTGCCTGATGTCCTTTTTTAGTGTAAATCAGGTCTAGGTTCTATATTAACACTGTAAAAGTACCAAAGTGCTTAGTCAACAAAGAAATACACACAGACACCATAAATAGCCCATCAGTACTTCTGTAACTTTGTGACGTCAAAACACACCAGTCATTTCTCTCAGCCGTAATAATCGTCTAATATTGTGAGGATCCATACGTTAATTGTGGGTATTTGCTGTTTTATTTGTTAGTTTGTGTTCTGTTATGTTCCTATTATACTTTCAGATTTTTTCCCTCCATTGTGTGATTACAGCCCGGTCCTAATGTGTTTCACCTGCGTGTCATTGTCGCCCCTCTCCTAGTGTATTTAAATCGCACTCCCCTTCCCTCCTGGGCCAGATTGCTTTGGTTCTGTCTATGTACAGGCGCGCTCATATTCTGACCTCTATTTGCCTCCTGCATATGACCTGTTTTGGTCTTTTCAGCCTTTTGGATTTTTGTTCCCTGTCTGATTTGTCTGCCTGACTCTGTCTGCCTTTTTGGATTTTGGCGATTTTTTTTTTACCTCCTGGCTGGTTTTACAGACTTGGTACTTCTGCCTTGTTTCTCTTTTGCACTAGGGTCCATACACACACCTGACATTCACAATATCAACACGTATATTTAAACCAAAGACCAAATGTGGTGTCCAAATTACAATATATTAGTAACAAAAAAAAAAAAAAAAAAAACACCAGCCACATCATATTTAGAACCACTCTTTTTCTTTCTTTATTTCTTATAAACAAACAATATTCACATTACTGTGCCCTCATATACATATTTTAGCCAGCTGCTGAGACAGACTCACTTGTGTACTTGTTTATCGGAGAGGAGAGCTGACTGTTTCTTATTTACAGTGTTACCTGAGGTGGTTCTAAATTTCCAAGCCAGCAGTTTCAGCTTTTCATGGGCTCCTGAATGAGCTGACTAGTAATGGAGGTATCAAGTGTGGTAACAATATATTGATATTCACACACAACTCATCTCAGTATTGATTACTCCAATAAAGTATCAAAACTAATTAATAAATGCAAAATAAAAGTGCATGTGTCACTTCTGCATTGCCAGAGACATCTTGTTTGCCAATTTTGAGATGTGCTAATTGCGTTAAAAACAACTGAAACACACACATACACACACACACACGTATATATATATTGGCAGCAAGAGAAGAAGATGAGAAAAGCTTTTATCAAAGGAAACTTAAAAACGACTACTAACACTTACAGTCATAATACAAGAGGAGAGCGTTGTATTGATGCATAATTAAAGCCATAGAACTCAACAGCACACACAGAAACTCACACAGTCCGCTAAATCATAAAGCATGATAGACTTTGCCAATTCCATTTAGGGCCACTCAAGGGAACATAAATAAAGTAGACTCTGCTGAACATATCATGGCTATTATTCTTTTAAAAAAGTCTGGAAAAACCTCAGCAGCTTTGGTCAAATTGTTCCACGATGTCCATCCACTGAAATTATTCTTAACTATTATGAGTGACACTACTTTATCCAAATTGATTTGAAGCTTTTCACTCAGAATAAAAAACACCAGCATGAAGGAGTGTTGCCAAGACACGCACAGACACACATACACACAATCACATCATTCATGTTTGTTTTAAATTTTGGGATTCTACGCAATCTAACATTTCAGACCTCAGTGCCACATTAACTCGTCCCTTAAGACCCTGACTGCTTCTCTTAAATTAAAAGAGACTGTAAACAATGATTGACCAATATTTTTGTAGGATAAGAAGTTGTGTCAGCTGACTATGTATTCAAATAATTCAGTGTTGACTTTCAATCTAAAATTTTCTCTAATTCTTATTGCACAGCCAAGGAAATACGTTTGTCATCCAGTGTAGAAACATTAGTACAACAAATACTTGTAGGCACAGGGCGAACCTGTGCGGTCTGAATTATCCCCAAGCAGCTTTAATTTCTGTTTCCCTGCCCCTCTTCCTGTTCCTGTGGCCCGAGGTGAACAGATTGACTGTCACAGCCAGTAGCTATCATGTGGAGAGTGGGTGCTTAGAGCACAGGCCTCGTTGTTCTCTTTCCTGGACTAGGATTTTTCCTTATGTCTGGGCTGTCACATCTAAATGACTCAGCCCTTCTCATCTATCCCTCTGGTGTATAATTTTCTGTTTACATTTGGGGTCAGCAGAGACAAAGAGGTAAAAAAAGCTAAATGATAATGGTAGTTTTTTTGTTTGTTTGTTTTTTTTTAATACCTGCTTTTGGCCATTTCTGCTTTCATTCCATAGGGACAGTGAAAGGAGGGCAATGGACCGACATGCGATGGATGGTCCTTTCAGTCAGGAGTCGGGCTGGTCTACGGTGGTCTAAACGAAAGGAAACAAACTCAACCTCAAAATGCAACAAAAACCTATCAAGACCTGTCAAGAACTGCAAGTGTAAGAATTACTGTCTCACTCAGTCATGTTCAACCGCTTAATGGGCAATGGGGGATGCTGGAGCCAATCCCAGCCAACGTTCTGCACAAGGGCAGGGTACACCCTGGACAGGCTGCCAGTCTATCACAGGGCCAACACACAAAGATAAAGAGAGAACAACCACTCACATTCACACTCAGATCTACGGATAATTTATAGTTCACCATTAAGACTTTCATGTTTTTGGACTACAAACTCAACACAGAAGCAAACCAACGGCCTGTCAGGCAACAGCTCTAACCACTATGCCCTGAGCTGCCCAAGCATCATAGTTACAAATTGCAAAAAGGTCATTTAATTGACAAAGCAAATTGTGCTGTGACACACAGTCAGCTTACTTATTATGATCAATATATGATTTTGTTTTCACATTTTTTTACACTATTTGTGTCTCATTGTTGCATCGCCTATTTAGGTGAGTACAAAACTACCTTTCTGACAGCTGTGCATTCAGTCAACTGGAGATTATAGCTCTACTGTGACAATGATGAAAATCCATTGAGAGTGCTTTGCGCTTAGCATGTCTACTGCATGTTTTTAACCATGCTAGCAGCATGCAGCATGCTAACATATTGCCAACATGAGCCGATCCACTATTTTTATCCAAACTGAAATCTCAAAAAGTATTGTGAATATGTGGACTTGAATGTATAGTGCATACAGCAAGAGTATTCAATTAAAATTCAAAGAGGTCAAGTTATTGAAATTTCCTCCCACAACGGTCTGAATCTTATATTGTCACTTGAAATAGTGTACCCTGATGTAAATAAAAACAATAACATTTGTAAATTTCTGTAACATTTATTGTCAAATTTCAAGTGTTTTCAAAGTAGCATACTGTTAACATACCCACAAGTCTAAACTTGTACGGTATGACACTTGAACTGAAAACAATACTGTAGTTATGTAGTTGGACTGTTGCTATTTTTCAAGTAACAGAAAATAGGGACTGAATTTCTTCTGAGTAAATAAAAAGTGCAAACACAGTTTTGAACAACCTGAACTTCAAGCCTATATTTCAAGTAATATAAAAAAATTCAGAATCTTTTCAATAAAATAAAAGTACAACTTCAAGACAAAATGTAAACAAAAGATCAGCCTGCAGAAAGAATGTGTATTGGTCCATCCATTCATCTTTTAAAGTTTGGTTTTCACTCTCTACTTTTCTCATTTTTGAGCAAGCAATTTTCTTTCATCTCCTCTCCTCCACTATGCTCTAGTGCTGAAAGGTAAACAATCGATTTGATTGGCTTGGCTATTGATGACACTCCTGTCGTATTAACTAGATTAGCTGTGCATGCAGTCTGTAGTTCCGAGAAAAAATAACAACAAATGAATTATTTTTCAATTAATGTCAGAATAGTCACGGGTCTGGTCAGTACCGTTACCGGATCAATGCTCGGACTGTGGTCTGCCTAATATACAGTGTTCAGAAGAACATGTTCTAATATGAAAGCGTGAGGGGATTTGGAATGAGAGTCATCCATTGGACTTCAACTCGTCCACTGATCCACTTGCTCTTGTTTTTGCAATTTAACTTTTTTATTGATTATTTTAGTAAAATAAATGGTAGTGAGAAAGCAAAAAAAAAAAAAAAGAAGAAGCAAGAAACGTGCATTTTGCTTGGTGTATGAAAGCCAATAAACCTCAACATTATATCTCATTGTCATCCATCAAGGAGAGACTATTATGTGATGTATACGTAAACTTATCACTCCCACATATGAGCCCGAAAGCTTCCTGAACATATCCAGACCAAAAGATCCCATATATTATAGTTGTAGATTTCCATGGCATTACATTCCTGGGTGTGGGGTGGGGCCCAGGAGTAACATAGGGTGAGCTCCCAACCCATCTCAATGTCTGAATCCACTCACTTTTGTTGTTCATACAGTTAATTATGCCAAAGCAGAAGCTTTGTTTTTGTATAATTTTTAACAATCATCATCTTTCCTTAACCACAATGTCGGCAGGATCCAGCTATTCCTATTCAGATGTGATTGGTAGGCCATGACCTGCAGGTTTTCCATTTGCATCCTACACAGCAAGCCCTTTACAAATGACAAGATGTAACTGCACAAAAGGAAAAAAAAACTCACGTATTAAAATTGATGCAAGGAAACATAAAAAAACAAACAAACCAACAAACAGACAAATAAATAAACCCAAAACAAAACAGTGTTTTCTCTGCTTTCCTTACATCATTAGAATGAGATAGAAACACTGGTCTATGGGCTAACACAATTTTACCACAGATCAATTGAAATTACTATTTTCTTATATTGCTTCAAGTTGAGATGCTAAAACCAGACAGCTACTGAGATGACCTCACATGACTGATGCAGGATATTACAACAAAACCTCACAATGTTAGTAAGGTGCCCCTACCTGCCTGAAGTTTGACCATGAGAAGGGATGCATACTCGCACAAAAGTCCTGAATGTGTTTGATAATGACATAAGAAAAAAAGACAGCTTGTCATGTCTAGTCAAGATTTGTTTTTGGTTCCTGTCTAGCAACTCTGCTAATCCCAAGGCTCTAATATTAGCAGAAGCGGCAGGGGAAGTGTAGCTAAGAGCCAAATGCTAGGTGAGGATTAGAAAGAAATAAAAATTAAGGCATGACGGAAGCGTCGCACTCAGGGTGTTCTCTATCTTACAGCCTGCCAGACACGTCTAATCTCTCTAGTGGTTGGAATATGAATATAGATCTTATTTCCATGGTGACTGTGATGTGTTACTGCGCTTAAAGTAAATACAGGCAACAGCAGCCACATTCAGATCTTTTCTCCTCAGAGGATGATACCTGAGTAGCTATTTTGGTGTTAGATGGTAGGAGCATGAGTCATGAGTTTAAGTATGTGATAAGGAATTGCATCATAACAAAGTCATTGATCCTCTATGCTTTTTGAGTCGCCATGCAACTGGAAAACTGTTCCAGTTCAGTCTTTTTCCTTCAATATAATTTCATTTTAACTTACTCCACCCACATTCTCCTCAATTACTCATAAACAGTGTGGGATGCTTTGTATTATGTTGGTCACCATGGCAATCTCATTGTCAACCATGTTGTTTGGTTTTATTTCCAAAGGTCTGATTGAATAACACTTTACATGCAAATAACAATGATCCCTCTTGTCTTGGTTCAGGGATATTGTGCAGCACATGTGGAAATAAAATAGGGTCTGTCACATGAAAGTGGTATGTATTGGAAATTGAAATGGTTGGAGGCTACTGGCAACAATTACACATTGATACCTGGCCTACCCAGCAGCCATGGCAGCACACTGGCATAAAGCAGTTTGCTTAGCTTTTAAATCTCATCCCTAATTTATTTCTGAAGTCCAACATCTCTTTTCAATTGTTCTTGATGTAGAGAGAGCATGTGAGCCACATCTATCCTGCCAGGAGGAGGAGATATCTGATTAACAAAATAGGTTTAAAAATTTAAACATAGTTAGATTTTTTACTTCTTATCATCATAAAGTAAAAGTGACCTGCCGAATCATTTGTTCTGGCAATTTTGCCTCCAAAATAAAAGCATTGTGAAATTATTATTTATGGGGCATACTGAGCCCAGAACATGTCGGTGACTCAACTCCCTTCTGGATGGACCATTTACTTTGCCCGAATTCATAAAATGCCCCTGCCCTTAAAAAAAATCTAAAATTATATGTTCTTTCTCATCACTCCACAACAGAGAGAGCCAGGGATGCCCAGCATCATGTTTGTTATATCTCGGTAAAGTCTTGAAATTAAAGCATTAATTTCATTCCACTCAGGTACTCCAGCTTCCTCCCATGGTCTGCACAAACAAGTTAGGTGAATAACCCCCAAAAGTTTTGCTTCTGGTTTTTATATATATCCGCCCTACTCAATCAATTCACCCCACAATAAGAAGGTCGTGGGTTTGGTTCCCAGCCTGGGTCCTTTCTGTGTGGAGTTTGCATGTTCTCCCCGTGTCTGTGTGGGTTTCCTCCGGGTACTCTGGTTTCTTCCCACTGTCCAAAGACATGCATGTCTAGGTTAACTGGCAATTCTAAATTGACCGTAGGTGTGAATGTGAGAGTGAGTGGTTGTTTGTCTCTGTATGTCCTTGAGTGTTGGCCCTGCGATGGACTGGTGACCTGTCCAGGGTGTACCTCGCCCCAATTTATTATCTTAAATATTAATTCATGATGCAGATTAATGTCATGTTTTGAGTTCTGTCTGGTGTGTTCATCTTATGTTATCTCATTTGGTCTGCCTGCCCGGTTTCCTGACTCCCGCCTGTCTCTCTGCTTGTGTCTCTGTCTGTCTACCTGTTGTCCCTTTATCTCAGTTATTTTGTAGTTTTTAGTTTTTGCTATTAAAAGTCCACTCTTCAACTCAACACTCAGTCTCAGGCTCCTGCATTTGGGTCCTCATTCCTGCATCACCCCCACCATTGTGACATTTAAATAGTGATTATGTGCAGATACACAACATATTGTTAAACATACATACAAACAGACTGTTACAGCTTCACTCTGGGATGTATAGACTCAGGAAATATCTTCTACTCAAAGTAAAAATGTTGTACTAACTTTCACCTCTGTTAGACAGAGACAACTGTAAACTCTCTGCTGGTTAGGGGTCCGTCGCCCTACTCTCGTTTTATATCATGCTGCTTTTAAGTTTAAAACAGAAAGGACTCAAAAATGACTGACAATTAGCAGATAGTACCCAGTATGGACGTTTATTCCACACTGTTGAATCAACAATGACTGAGTGGGCTTGAAAAAGCATCTTCAGGTTGAAGGTTGGAGATGTTGCCACTACGCCCATCACCAGAGTGGTGTGGCATTGCAGGAGCTAGAGGTCATCAGAGAAGGGGGTGATTGGAGCTGAGCTGAGACAGAGAGGAGGAATCCAAGGTCTTGTAGTTGTGGTGGAGTACAGAAGACAGTGATGGGGAAGGCAAGTAAAGGTTTGACCAAGGTAGGGGAGAGGTAAGCAGGCGTGGCAGGAGAGCAGTAGCTGAACTGATGATGGCTGACTGGAGGCAAAAGGAGACTGGAGTGAGGACTTATGTAAGAGCACAAATGGAAAACAGGTAAGTACATACAAAGTCTCTTCCAAGCTGGGAGCCAAGAACTTTACTAGATTGGGTTAGAAATGATTTGGCGACGGCTATAGGGCTCTAAATGCAACTAGTGACAATTGAAGATGGACTGCAAGCATGTAGAATTGAATGCTGCACTCACACACACGCACACACACACACACACCAACATCCACACTTGGAAACAGTGCAACCTTACACCTGCATCTTCAGAGTTTGTTCTGATTTGGTTTTATTTACTTCATAATAATTGAACTTTATTTGTTGTTGGAATATCTGCATGAGAGCCTCTAGAGGCTCTCGGGGAGGAACACGTGAACATCCACACACACACACACACACACACAAACATACACATTACTCCACCTTTTGGCAATAAACACCATGTTCACTTTCATCCATGTTGCAAACACAGTCAGGACAATAAGATAACATACGTAGGGTGCCTCACAGGGTGTGTGTATGTGTGTGTCAAAGGCTTTGCTGAGAGACTCGATAAGTTACATTATTAATGAGAAGCAGTTGTTCTGTGCCGACGCACAAAGTGGGTATAATGGGAGTTTATTTGGGCTTCAGATCAATACAGATGATTAATTGATTTCTTGCAGTGGTGCGGAAAAAAAGATCACTTTTCTTTTTCCTTTGGAAGCAGGAAACGTTTCATTCGACAAAGCTGCATTAGAGTGTGAACATTAAAGTCACACTGGTATCCGAAGTATCCAAGACTAACTCACAGAAAAACTATTCTGTTTCAGAGGCAACATAAAGCTGCTGTGTTCAATCAGCTGTTCATGAGATGGCCAGTAACATAAGTGCATTGAGGTGCTTGTTGTTGCGTTTCTTATCAGTGTGTTATGTTCACAGGCCAATAGAGGAGTGCGTGGGAGCTAAATTCATTGTAAGTAGCAATTATATAGTTAATTTCATTTAATTGGAATTAGGCTTTTGTGCAAATGATGATTATGATGAGTTCGCTTTTTGTGAGTGATTTGATGTGGGGAGGTCAAAGTAGAGAGTACATGTGTGCCGTCAGCTTTCTGATGTCCAGGTGAATGAAGCTATCTCAGTGTCTGCTAGTCCTGGCCCGGAGGCATTGCAGTGTCTTCCCTCATGGCAGCAGACTGCGATGTGACGGATGGGTGGGATCACTCGCTATACAGAGTGCTTTAAGGGTGAGACAGGTGTTGTAAATACCTTGGAGGCGGGGGTGACTCCATACCACACAGTGATGCTGCTGCCCAGGATGTTTTCCATGGTGCCTCTGAAAAAAGTGCATGATGTGGACTGGGGCCTTGGCCCTCCTCAGCTTGCAGAGAAAGTGGAGGTGCTTTCTTGGCCAGTGAAGCAGTGTTACTGGAGCAGGAGAGTTCCTGATTTGAAACCTGGTAGGGGTCCAGTGAAAGGGGGAGGACAGACCTGATGTGCTGCATGATTAACTGCCCGAAGCACTTCATGGGGATTGGAGTAAGTGCAACCAGGCAGTAATCATTTAAGTGGGAGGAAGGACAATTCTTTGGTACCGGAATGATGGTGGGGGCTTTGAAACATGTCAGCCTGACTCAGTGAAATGTTGAAGATGTCCGTGAAGACATTTGTGTGTTCCTCTGCAGTCTCTCAGTACCTATCCAGGTATGCTGTCAGGACCCGGAGCCTTGTGCGCATTAATCTTGCCAAGGTATCACCTCACACTCACCAAGGACAGTGACATCACCTGGGAACCAGGAGTGGCAGGGGTTTTCTGTGCAGGGGTGCTGTTGTGTGCCTCAAAGCAAGTGAAGAAGTTGTTCATTCCTTAGCTCTGAAAACAATGTTCCAACCCTTCAAGAGCCCTTCGGCGATCTGGTTGAGAGGACAGCTCTCTACTGCAACCAGAGCCTGGGAAAAGCGAAGGTGGAGGTCCGCAGAGCGTCTTTATCAGCTGTGTGACGTCACCGGTGACCCCTGCTGAGAGTGCTGGTGTCCAGCCAATGGTCTCCTGTTCAAACTCAGAACCACACCCTAGGGGTGGATCCTGGGGGTTGTGGCGCTATTTTCAACAGGCAGACAACTCTGCCCAGGCTTCAGGAGGGACATGTAGGCCTCTCTGTTGTTCCTTTCAGAGCACATGGGAGGCGATCCCAACAGGGGTTAAAAAATAATAAAGTCACAGTGAATGATGATCTGGATCTACCCTAAAACTGCCTGAATCCTCCCATGATACATCCCATCCCAAGTTCAGACCAAATCGCTTTTTACATGATCTTTTCTATTAGATAGATCTATAGTTTGCTATTGGCTATGGAAAACCATCCATAACCATAATGTCGAATTTGGAGAATTTTTTTTTTCTTTATGATTCAGCTTTGGCAGGGATGTTAAAAGCTATGTCTGGAACTGCAATGATTTTAGCATTAATTCATCAGCTGGTTAAAAAATTGCCTGAAATCTGATAACCAGTTCATTCATTCATTCATCTTCTACTGCTTATCCTTTTCCAGGTTTCAGAAGGTGCTGGAGTGTGGGGTACACCCTGGATAGGTCGCCTGTCCATCACAGGGCCAACATACAGCGACATACAGTGACAGACAGAGACAAATAACCACTCACACTCACACCCATCCCCACAGGGAATTTCGCGAAACCAATCAGCCTGGACATGCAGGTCTTATAAACTGTGGGAGGAAAACCACGCAAGCACAGGGAGAGCATGCATAACCAATTCATCATTTTATATTTTCCTTGGTTTCTAATTGCAATTTTACACTCTAAACTCAATGCACATACGTTTTCGAGTGCACATTCATAGCACTGGTAACTTTGGATCATCATTTTGTTTAATTCTGATTATATATAATATAGTGTCTGGAGCACGATGTGTCACACCAATACTATACAAATATCTGTCACTTCCTCTTACTGTCCAGTCACATACTGTATATTGATAGCTTAAGTCTGGATAGGAGAAGAAAATATGAATATGTTAAAGATATGTTAAAGATCCAAAGATGCATCTGTGTGGTCATGATATTGTGATTCACTTTGTTATGTTTATTCACAGGCTTTGTCGGCCATTATAATATAATTAATGGCAACAATAATGGTACCCACTTTGGTAAACAGCACATGTCTTAAGATGATAAATTATATAATTCTCCATTCTCTTGGAAACCAGTCACTATGTAGCAGCTCCCATTATGTGGAAGCAGCTGTTGCTATTACTATTATGTTCATACAATTCAGGAAAATTGAGTGTAGTTTAGAAATACCTTTTCTCAGAGCTGCACATGAGAGCCGCATATGATGCGAACAATGCAGCCATATCAGGAGCACCGAGGGCTGGCAGGGCATTACTGCTGTTTACTTTAGGCTGCCATGTCAGCTTCCTGCTTTTATGCCAGAGTCATGTTTGTCAAGTATTGTTCTGACACAATGTTGCTATTCATTATATCACAAAACATCGAAGTACTTCAGCTCGGGCTGAAGTCGGGTCACTGAGAGCTGGATACTCAGAATGAAAGAATTTAAACACACAAACAGCATATTGTACACACTTGTGTGTCCAGCATAGGATATGTATGAGCACTGAACTGACAACAAACTGCATGTTTCAATTCTTAAAATAAAAACAATCACCTGACGAAGTCCATTGAGGCTTCACCAAAATGCAGATTGTTCTGGGTCAAACCTTTGAGAAATAAGTCAGAATTAAGTAGTCTCTCTCTGAACCTTGAAAGTCAAGTGCATAACCACTCCTCATACACTATTCAGACTGTTTAGTACTGTCCTGAACCAAAGTGTCAGCGGAACACTTAGAATATTATTGCAGTCAGTTTGATACTAATGTATCACTCAAGGCAGGAGCAAGTTTTGTATAGTTTTTATTATCTTTTGAGATTTCCCAAAACATTAAGGCAATACTTCAAAGTTAGATTTTTTTTCTTTTTCTTTATCCATTTGTTGGAAATTCTGAAGCACACAGTGAAGAGGACTGTCTAGTATAAGAGCTTTTGTGCTTTTTGTTTAGAACAAAGCTGTCAGATTAGCAGATGATTTTTTATCAAAGGTCATACTTTTGCTTCAGGGGTCTTCATGAACATGTTTACTGTGTTAACTACACTTTTTGCACTGTATGATGTGAAATGTAATTATAAAGCAAGTCTGTGGAAGTATAAATTCAAGCTGATCCCACAAGTATTCAATGGGGTTGAGGTCAGGACTGCTGGCAGGCCATTCCATCCTCTGTGTGGGCAGATAGAGTTTGGTCCCAGACTGTGGAAATATGGGATTGCCACTGGTTGCAGAATCTCATCTTGATGTCTATGTGAAATGAGATTGGGTCCTGACAGCCCTATGAGAACGGAGATTGGCATTGTGCAGTCTGTTCTGTAGCCTTCAACCATATCATCCGGTAAACCTTGACTGTAAAGAAGACAGCCTACAGTAAGAGCTGACAGGGCAAGGAAACAGTCCTCTCATTTCTCTGTCTCTGACATCCCCTGTTATATGGAACTTGGTCTTCATTTTGGAGATGGCAATAGGGCTCAGTTCAAATAATGCCACAACTTAGGAGACTTTGGGGACCACCAGCTTGACGTTGCCCTATCGAGCGGGCCCCATCAAGATCAGCCAAATGTAGCTCATTGATTCTTGGAGTAGACACCTACTGACCACTGTAGAAGGGCCCATGGTCACACCTGGGAGTACCAGAATCTTCAAACAGGAGTCAATAGCAACAGCAAAACAAGCTGTTTGGAATTGGCAGAGATTTGGACACAGAAATAGATCATTCAAATAGACCATGAAGAAAATTCACAAGACAAGCATCTTTTCCAAACCAAAAGGTCCTGTCAACATAGCATTATTCACTTCACACATATGTTATATACAGTCACAACAGTCTAACAGTGGACCACATCCAGCTCTTCACTCTTGTGAAATCATAGGCTCTCAGGGCTAAAACGTTTCATATTAATGACTAATTTTATTCCAAAACTCAGTCAGCATATGTTTCAAATATGGCATTCTGACAGTCAGAATCAGCAGATGCAGTTGGGCAGTGTTGCCAGACAAACAATACTGAAAGAAAATTTGTTAATATTATGACAGACCCGTTTTTGGTGGGGGTGGTCCACACTGGGTAAGGGTGGGGTACACCATGGACAGGTCACCAGTCCAACACGCCAACATGCACCCACTACACTGCCGTGGTGTCCCAGCAGGAACCAGTAATAACATAACATTAGCCCTTTCACAGATTGATGAAGACAGTCTGACATTAACCTGCTCTGCAAAAACATTAAGATCTGAAAGAGAAAGACCCCAGGCCTAGAATTGGAATGCAGATCCCTCTTGCTGGCAGGCACCATCATAGCACTTAATTAGTAATCTAAATGTGATTAAAAAATAAAAAAGAAAAAAAAAATGAAAAATAATTTGGATGTAAAGTGGATGCTAAAGCCTGCCTCTTTTCCATTTTGAAGAACACAATGTTTAAATGTTCAATATCATGCAGGAAATTGATAATAAGTCACAAAGGTTTGGAATCTGCATGCCAGCCAAGTGAAGTTTGGAGCCGCCTGTTCCTTAGTGGCAGCACAGCTTATAATACTGGCCAGACAGATTGTTAGTGTGGGTTGCTGAACCCAGTCGCCTCATGCAATGCAAAATGAAGAAATAAGTGCAGGCTCTATACTGCTGTATGAGACACAGATAAGGACAAATGATATCCACTGATTGTCTGTTGCTGCCTTCCTGCTACAGCTGCAACAAGAAAAATGCCTTTCTGGGCATTGCTTGATAAAAACTTTATCCAGTATCGTGTTGACAAGGGGCACCACAGCGACATAGTGGTTAGGGCTGCTGCCTCACAGCAATGAAGGTCGTGGATTCGATTTTAAAAACACATTTACTGACCAAAGTGTGCCATTTGAAGGCTCAGACAGTATTCGGAGCCACAATATGGAAAAAATTACATGGATTCAGGAACTGACATGTGAAAGGATTCCAAGAGGGAAACAAAAGCGAGTGTGACTCATATAAGGAACAGATTTTTGAACAGTGGTATAGTAGAGCTGTTGCCCCACATTAAGAAGGTTGTGGGTTCAATTCACAGCCAGGGGACGTTCTGTGCGGAGTTTGTATGTTCTCCCTGTGCCTGTGTGGGTTTCCTCCGGTTTCCTCCCACCCTCCGAAAACATGCATGTTTAGGTTAAGTGGTGACTCTAAATTGTCCATAGATTTTCATCTTTGTCTGTCTCCATGTATTGTCCCTGCATTAGACTGGCGACCTGTCCGGGGTGTTCCCAGCCCTCACCGGAGCATTGGCTGGGATTGGCTCCAGCACCCCCCAGCGACCTGGAAATAGATGAAGTGGTAGAAAATGAGAGCATGTTGACAAGGAGTTGTAAATACAATCTGGCTGTTTAGAAATAGTAAGACTAAAGAGGATATGACTAATAGAATATGTTAACGCTGATTTCATGTGAAAATGGATGTAGATTTCAAGGTTATAACTATTAATTTATGGCTTTGTGAATATGTCCCTCCTTCTCCCTTGATTTATTAGCTCAGTAAATGTTTCCCTAATGCGTTTATGGTCTTAGTCTCAGGTTTCAAGCCTTTAATACAGCACAATGTCCATCTTTTAAATGATGGTTCCATTTAGAGGAATATAGACCATGAACTAATGGATTGATTAGGGTGGGACTGACAGACTCTACCACACACAGCAATCTGCCTGACAATTTGAGGGAGAACACTGGAACTGGAGTTTTCAAAACACGTCCAAGTTTACTGCTGAAAGGGCTGAAAGTGTTGATATATTATATTATAGATCCAACACATACAACTTTTAAAAATATGATACTTCATTGATGATTTCTTGATTTCGTTTATAACCGATACATATCAGTCACATTTGCTTCCATGCAAATTTGCATCTTTTTTGAAGTGGTTAATTTTACATTCTTGTGGTCAGATGCTTTTTCTCCACATCTTTAAACCAAAGGACAAATGTTTTAGCCTGTAGTTTACCAACCTCAATAGTGTGTAGCCAAGGCTCTAAAACGACACCCTAAAATATTAGCATTATCCCTTTAAAATAATTAATCTTAATTGAGAAACAAATAATTCATTGGAGAGTCATTAAAATCCTTAAAAACTATAAATTTCACTTTGAAACAAATAAATAATTAATGTAAGTTGATTAAATGCATTAAAAACGATGACAATAAGAACTTTTAAGAAAGGTGATGATATAAATATCATTCCATTAACTTATAAATTAATACGTCTGTTAAGACTTGTTTAAAATCAGAAAACTGTGCATAAAGGGAGAAAGACAGCCAACGTTGTGTTTTCCTAACAGCAGTGAAGAGGTCAGTATGACACGATGCCCAAATGACAAATCATTGAACCCTATTAGCCCCAGGTGATCAGTCTTCATTCCACTTCCTGTTTACGAAGCGGCTCACGCAGGCTACCTCCAACGCTGTGGGGACACACAAGGAAATAAAATCTTCTGTCATCCTTTGGGCAACAGCTAAAAATGATCTTCTGAACGAAGTAATACCGATTCTCCATGATTTTAAACAGCTGCTGACCGCCACATTTAGGCTTTGTAGATTGGCGCGAGAGGCCGATGATTTTCGCTTGTCTGCCGAAGTGAAATGCTGCAAAGCTCACTCATACTTTGGCTCAGCGGTGAGTGGAAAAAACACGATAAAACCTGTTAAGATTATTGTGAGGCAGCAGGTATTTATGTTAATTGGCGCTGATAGCCATGAAAAGGAGCTAATAGTGCCTGAGACTATATTTTGTGATGGCATAATTATTTGGTGTTATATGCAATTTATGTTTCTTTTATGTTTATAGTAATTAAAGAGGTTAATATTTCGTGCAGTCTCTGACTATTACCATGCTAGAAGAGACAATTAAGCCTTAATACCTTAGGTTACTATTAATGTTACTGCATTTAATGCAGATCAAATTAAAGGGGTACTCCGTGGTATTCTATGTTTTTAAAATGTATTTTTGCTTATGTGACTATGTAATTTTGAGAAATTGTAAATTGTTGTTAATGTGTATTTGTATTTGTATTTGAACATGATAATAAGAAGCACTTTGAATTTATTTATAGTTACACAACTACAAACGAATGCTTGAAATTAAAGATATAATTTTGTGGCACAACTAGACCTTTTTGAGAACGTGATTTGAACTAATTAATATTAATTTGTACCAATTCATAGATTAGAGAATGAACATTTTTTATGCAGACAGTATGAATGTAATGAGATACTTGGATCTCCTCTGGCCTGTCTAGGCCAGGTGTTTTTTTTTTTTGTTGTTTTTTTTTTTGTGGTGATACCATTAAAGGGACATATCCAGCACCTCCTGCTGGATTCCTGCAAGGCTTCAGATCCCTCGATCCAGAGGTTCCCAGTGTGAACTGGGTGGCGAGCCGAACCAAACTACTGGCATTGAACCTGAATGTGCACAAGATTCCTTGGTTTCTTCTCTTGCGGACTGTGCGGTAGGACTAAAATAAACAGTGAGGCACCAATGAAGAAAAAGACAAACTTTGGGAACATGGGGTGTTTTTATTTTTATCGTGCCGGCTTTATTATTTTAGTTTATTATTTTTCATGCATTGTTCTTTCCAAAAAAAAAAAAAATAATAAATAAAGCTGTTTTATTACATGTCAACCTTTCAGCTTAAAGTAACAAGTGGCTACAAACATTCAAATCGTTTTGTCTGTGTCATTATTGATGTTCAAAATACTGGCTCTTAAAAGCTAAGTGTCTTGTTACTGGTCCAGTTGTTACTATTATTACTTACCTGTGCTGTTATTACATCGTAATAAGGGTTACACTTACAGTCGTGCAGATCTGTTATCACACACATCCTCTGACAATAACCTATGACGACTCTCCCCGCTCACTACACTAACACATTAAATACACTAAGATGTTGAGGAGGACTGGAATGGAAGATGAAACCAAAGAAATAATATAAGGGTGATCATAGTCCCTCTAGTGTCTACAGTTTATTAATGTGTCATTTCCAATAAAGCCCCTGTTGTTCAGATTTCGGTTGTCATGGAGATCTCCTTTTACTCCTGAGATGGAGGTAATGGGTAGTATGCTGGTGTATGATTCCTGATGCACAGAGTATCTGTATGCTTGCCATTCAGTCAAAGAGCTTGTTACTGTGGGGAGATAAATATTTTTTATTTTTCCTTTTTTGTGTGTTTTATTATTTTATCTATAACCTATGTACACCTGCCAGTTCTCAAAAACATATCTAATGGCATCTCTGAAGATAATTCACCTACCCTTTTGTATGCACACCTAATTTTATTATTATCTTGAATTTTAGATAATTTTATTAATTATCTTGAAAACTAAGTGTTTTTTTTTTTTTGTTTGTTTGTTTCAAATGTCATGACTTTTGCTTATTTAACCAATGCACTTCCTTGCATATGAAAAATAAATTATGAAATAACTTAATTCTTTTTTCTTTTCTTTTCTTCTTTTTTTTTACCCAGCAGGTGGGTGGATATAACCTGCCCAGAACTCTATCCTGATTGTCAGGCAGGTTGTATTGTGTGAGATAACAACTGCATATAACTGCATAGACCAAATCCAAAATCAGTGGATAACAGGTCTCACTGAGGTGGTAACACAGACAACTGCAGAAATCAAGTTGGGAACAGTTAAAAGCATGATTGACCTTCCTTGTGTCACTCAGGGACAGGGGAGAATTTATTTTTGTGATATTTCCTTGATGTGAGAAACATAGATAATTTCATCAACTATTTAAAGCTCCATTCCTAGTAAAACATGGCAGGTAGTAATTAGGAGGATCATCAAAAAAAAAAAAAAGAGAGAAAACCATAGAACATCACTATATTTCCTTTTTGACAAAAGCGAATTTAATCAAAGACTTGGCAGAAAAAGGGTGCTCTTAAGAGTGAATGCCTCATTAAATTCCCCTTTATCTTCTCTTAGATGATTAGCTCAAAAGCATCAGTGCACTATCAGAACATGAGATCAGAACAGCCCTCCCTAGATGACCAAATACAGAAATAAAAACATGCTCTATTCTTAGTACATGAGTGGGAATTATCCAGGGTTGTTAAATCCGGGGAAACTGGCAAATATGTGGAAGTATGTTATCCAGCTTGCTTTTGGGGGAGGGAGTAGAGGTCGTTTCCTGCTTCTGCTTCCAGCCTAGTAAGATAAGAGTACCCAAGTCCCATGGGAGTTTTTCTTACCAGAAGGCCTCTGAACCTTGTCTTTCTCCCACACCAGGAAGTGGCACGATGGGCAAACCCATTAACTTTCACATCCAAGCAGACCGCAAACTCTTCAAAATAAGCATCCATTACATTCCCATACACAGATCATTTTTGGTTTGTTCATTGTGTCATTTCTTTCCTGCACTCAGACAGAATTACTTGTTAATGCTGAGAAAACTGGAAAAGTAATCAGTGGCTTTTTTGTTCCTTGGCCACCTGTGTGTGTGTAACTGTTTATCCTGGCTTATAGGGTTATTCAGTGTGTCGGAAGGAAGTGTAATTGCTTTGTGTAAATCATTTGGTGCTGCAGTGACAGATAGGAATTCTCCTTAGGCGTGGGCTTGTCACTCAGCATGCTGTCCATAAATGATTTAGCTGATTTTTGGCTTTGGGACTGATATTTCATTTCCTGTCTTTTTTATATTAATATATATTAATATTTGTAATTATTTGTCTTTGAATGTTATGTCTAAAGAAAGTGCATTATTCTTCCTTCCCTCTTTGATAAATGTGATAAATTCCTGCATTACAGTCCATTTTTAGTCCGGAGTAAAATATCACAGTTCAAATTTCAATCAGATGGATTGGCATTAACATATTGTACATTAAAGGTTACAAGATGAACTCTTTATTCATGTTTTTGTTTTTGTGATGTTGACAATGGTGGTTTTCAGTGGAACGTAGCTTTTGGATGGATTACCCTGAAATTCAACACCGACATTCATGTTCTCCACTTGTTTCATGATTACTTTTAATCAGCAGGGTGTAAACAATAAACATAGTTAACAATATACCTAATCAACTTCAATATGTCAGCATTGACACTGGTGTTGGCACATGCATCTTAGCACTTAACTCAAAGGACTTCTGTGTTTATGTAGACTCTCAACTTTAATCAAGGGTACGGTAGAAGGTCTGTGGCACTCACCTCCACCCCTGCCAAATGCCTGGAGAAACTGGTTTTAAACACATCAAAGCTGACATACCACCATCATACGATCAATATGAGTTTGCTTATTGGGAAAACCAATTAACAGAGGACGCCATCGCACTCCACACGCTTCTGCAGCATCTAGAGTATAAAAAAACTTATGCCCGGCTCCTCTTCGTGGACTATAGTGAAACTTTTAACACCATCTGGCTATACAGACACAGCTCCAAACTCCTCCAACTGAGGCACTCATATTGACTCAGCAGGGAAGGCCCAACAATACCTCTACTACCTGAGGAAGCTGAGGATTTCCCACATCCCCAGACCTCTGATGGTGAACTTTTACAGCTGTGCCATCAGCAGTGTTCTGATGTATGGATTTTTGGTATGGTTTTCGAGCTCCACTAAGGCAGACCAACACACTTACATCAAGGCACTTTACATGAAGAGCAGGTCAAGACCAAACTCATTATAAAATTATTTGAAGAGACCCAACAGATCCCCCGATGAGCAAGCACTTGGCAACAGTGGCAAGGAAAAACTTCCTTCAAGAGGCAGGAACCT
Organism: Echeneis naucrates; assembly: GCF_900963305.1. Lineage (NCBI taxonomy): Eukaryota > Metazoa > Chordata > Actinopteri > Carangiformes > Echeneidae > Echeneis > Echeneis naucrates. Next base: position 21,409,463 of record NC_042531.1, on the reverse strand, counting down.
CGGGCAGAAACTGGCTCAGGTGGGGGGGCGGCCATCTGCCTCGATTGGTTGGTTTGAGAGTGGGAGAGAGAGAGAAAGAGAGGGTGACAGAGGCATGGGGGGGTGTATAAGCAGGAACATGTTGCTGCATGAAGTTCATGGAGATGAGCTGTAGTACAGAATTCATGAAGGTATGGGAGCAGCAGGCGTTGCAGGAACATGGGATGGGAATGAGTCACCACCTGCAGGCTGAGGACAGGGAGAGGGAGGAGAGTAGCTGAGAGAGACAGGAAAACATGGTTAATAAATGCAGTACAAATGCTTAGAACTGGGAGAAACAACGATTTTTAAGAAGCATGGTTCTTATCAGCGCATGCAGGAGGGAGGGAGCGAGATGCTCGGTCCTTCTCCAAGTAGCCTAGGCCTATAGCAGCATAGCTAAGGAGTAGAGGACTTTACCTTTTTAACTATAAGCTCTGTCATACAAAAAAGTTTTCAGCCTGATCTTGAAAATTGCTAAAGAGTCTGCCCCTCGAACCAATACTGGAAGTTGGTTCCATAGAAGAGGAGCCTGATAACTGAAAGATCTGCCTCTAGATTCACTCGTGCAGACTCTAGGAACCACAAGTAAACCTCCATCTAGAGAACGGAGTGGCCTACTAGGACAGTAATGAAGTATGAGCTCTCTGAGATATGATGGAGCTTGGCCATTAAGAGCTTTATATGTTAACGGAAGGATTTTAAATTCTACTCTATATTTTACTGGCAGCCAATGAAGAGAAGCTAACTCGGGAGAGATGTGATCTCTTTTCCTAGTTCCTGTTAATATTCGTGCAGCAGTGTTCTGAATCAACTGAAGGCCTTTCATATATTTGTTTGGACATCCAGATAGAAATTAGTTACAGTAGTCCAGCCTAGAAGTTAAAAATGCGTTGACTAGTTTTTCTGCATCATCCTGAGAGAGGATGTTTCTGATTTTCCTGTTTCTCTGGTGGAAGAAAGCTGCCCTACTGACTTGTTTCATGTGAGGGACAATGGACATATCCTGGTCAAAGGTTACTCCCAAGGTTTCTTACAGTGGAGCTGGAAGCCAAAGTAATGCTGTCCAGGCTGATTAGATGATTAGATGGCGTTTCTCTGAGGTGCTTAGGGCCAAGTACAACAGCTTCAGTTTTATCAGAGTTGAGGTGTAAAAAAAAAAAAAAAAGAGTCATCGAGACCTTTATGTGTTCAAGACGTCTGCATTCTGACTATCTGGCTGACTTCATTTTTATTCATTGATAAGTTCAGTTGTGTGTCTTCTGCATAACAGTGAAAGTTGATGCTGTGTTTCCTGATAATGTTGCCTAGAGGAAGAGGATTGGTCCAAGTACCGAAGCCTGTGGGACTCCATAACTGACTGCAGTGCATGAGGAGGAGCTGTTGTTAACATGAAAAAGGAAGGAGGAGGAAGAGAGAGTGGAGACAGAGAGCTAGAGGACATTGCTAATCGTGTGGTTTGATTAGCAGAGCAGCAAAATCGGCTATAAGCTTTGGAATGGGGAGAGATATTGAGGTTTATACCAGTGTTAATGTGACAACAATTTGCTGTGGATTAATCAAGTGAATATGAAAGAATAGCAGAAAAATAGTAGAGACAACACACAAGGTGTGACAGAGCACAACCACCAGTGACTGGAAATGACGAAACACTCTTACCTCAACCAGCAATCCAGCGCGTGGTGAAAGCAGCAGGGAAAATCACTGGGACCCTTCTCCCAGAGATAAGCTCCATCTACACCACTCACTGTCTAAGTAGAGTGCAGAACATCCTGCATGACCACCACCACCCTGCTCATCTTTTGTTCCATCTGCTGTCCTCAGGTAGAAGGTACAGGTCCGTACAGGCCTGAACAAATAGACTGTCCAATAGACTGTATCCTCAGCTTATAAGACTACTGAACACTGGCCCCCTCCCACGGACAATAACCACATCCACTAGCAACAGGATGAATTGCATTGTTGCACTATGTCAACATCTCCATGTATCTGCTATGATGTTGCACGGATGCCATAATCGGCAAAATGTTGGGTTAGGGTTTTTTTTTTTTTATGGGTATTCTGGGGTTTAAGCACCTGTGGCACTTAACATCAAAGTAGGCAGTGTTGATGCTCTAAACCTAATTTCATTGTACTCTGTGACACTGATACTGAATCCTTGAATCTTGAATCTAGAAAAAATAGTACATTCTGCCTTATACTCAGATGCCTCTTTCTCAGCTACGGTGCTACGACATTTGGACTAGCAAACCAAAACCTTTGATCCAGCATTAAAATTATTGATCAATCATTATCAATTCACCTTTCCTACAATGTTTACCAAGATGATCAGACCTCACTCACCCACAAAATAGGAGGTATAAAAAACATTTTAACTTCTCCAATAGACCAGTCTTGATGAGGGGTAATGGGCCTAATGTATTCTACATGTGTACTGCAGTCCATGCTACCAGCTGTTCATAGGAGAGCTAATGGGCAGCATAAACTGAGAGAACATACTTTAGCCACTTTACCCATTGTCATTAACTTGATGGTCAATATTTTCAATGTTGAAATCAGGTGCAATTCAACTTACATTCAGCTCTTCCTTGGAGATCACTGACTTTCCAAGAGATACATAATCTCTGCAGTGTGCTTTAGCTCTACCCCAAGGTTGTGCCTGGAAGATCTCAAATGGTAGGTGCCCAGGAGTCATCCTAATGGGTTGCCCCAATCATATCATTCTGATGTGAAGGCACCGCGGCTCCACTCCATATAGTGCCAAATCATAATGAAGTTACATCAAGGCACTTTACATATAGAGCAGATCTAGACCAAACTCTTTATAAAATGATTTAAAGAGACCCAACAGATCTCCCAGTGAGCAAGCACTTGGTGACAGTGGCAAGGAATAACTTTCTTTAAAAGGCAGAAACCTCGGGCAGAACCAGGCTCAGGGGGTCAACCATCTACCTCGACAGCAGAATGGGTATGTTAGTATAATATAACAAATAACAAATCTACACCCCTCACTCATGTTAACTTTGATTTTACATGTACCATAGGTCGAGGAGGGGAGTGGCAAACTGGATATTTCAATTCAGTTCACTCATATTCTTTGGACCAAAATGTAGTTATAGATCTTTTGAAAGCCTTCGCTTTTGTCTTTCCTATTCAGACTGGAAATTTGACAAACTAGTTCTGTTAGTTACAGCATATCGTCCAGCAGGTCCTTACTGAGAGTTTTTCCTGTCAGAGTTAATATTGCAGATTTTATAATCATAGTGGGTAATTTCAATATCTATGTAAATGCTGTCAGTTACAGCCTTAGTTCTGCATTTAGGTCATTAGTGGACTTTTTCCAGTGCGTGAATGAACCTACTCACTGTTTCAATCACATCCTTCTACCACAGCGGGTGCTGGAGCCAATCCCAGCTCTCTCTGGGTGAGGACGGTATACACCCTGGACAGGTCACCAGTGCATTACAGGGACAGACAATTTACCAAAAATGCATGTCTTTGAATGTTCTCCTTGTGTCTGCATGGGTTTCCTTCTAGCATCCAAACTCCAACTCACAGAAAAGCCACAGGCCAGTAACCGAACTCACGACCTTCTTATTGTAGGGCATCAGCGCTAACCACTATGCCGCTGTGCTGCCCTTTCTTAACATATGACATTGAAATTGACCTATTAATAATATTTACTCTCAGTTCTGGGGCGTTTCTGTCCTCCTCGTGCCTGCATGGGTTTCCTCTGGGTACTCTGGTTTCCTCCCTCCAAAGATATGCATGTTTGGGTTAACTGGTGACTCCAGTGAGAGACTGACTTTCTTTCAGGGGGAGCTGTGTGGCGGACACAAGGGTCCATCCCTCTCACCCAGCAGGACTGTGAGCTGTGGGCTGTGGTTTACATTTTTGGATCATGTCTGGTGCAAGGTTGTTCCTGTTTCAGTTTGGTTTAGAAGTTGAGGAATAAAGTTCAAACTCACCTTCAGCTCCTGCATTTTTACTCATCCTCCCGCAGTCTAGTAATTTACATTAATTCTACTTAGCCTGGAAAGAAAGCTTAAAAAATTATATTTAAAAAAAAAAGTTCTTTGCAAATGCCAGAAGCTCCAGAAATTGCCAGAAGAAGAAAAACCTGTAAGCCAGGCTGACAGAGTCATAGCACAGTTGAACAGTTGATTCCTTTAGCTCTCAGCAGCAATGATTTTCTTGGCTTTTTTACTGATGAAATCACCAACTTTTTCTCTCCCCGTAGTCTATGATTTGCCCCCCCTGTCCTCTAGGTACTGAATCATCTCTAAGACCTAAGACTTTCATTCATCTGTTTTCACTCACACTCACTCTCTGATCTTCCTCCGCTTTATCCGTACCTAGGTCGCGGGACTGCTGGAGCCAATCCCACCTCACATTGAGCGAGGTATATCCTGGACAGGTCGCCAGTCCATCGCAGGGCCAACACACAAGCACAAACAGAGACAAACAACCACTCGTGCTCGCATTCGCACCTACAGTCAATTTAGAGTCTCCAGTTAACCGATACATGTATACCGGAGTACCCGGAGGAAACCCACACAGTCACGGGGAGAACATGCAAATTCCACACAGAAAGGACCCAGGCCCAGAACCGAACCCGCAACCTTATTGTGGGGCGACAGCACTAACCACTACATTGCCGTGCAGCCCTTCATCTATTTTCATTGTTTAGAAATTATGGCTATGTGAAAATGGTCTTGTGTGTGGGTTCACCTTTGAGAAGATTTTCTTTGTGTTGCCAATCTTATGCAACTAAATGTAAACCACTCCATGGCAACAGCCATCAGTTTGAAAATTTGATTTGTCAGGCTTTGGTCAATCACATGGTCACAATACCGTAATGCAATACTTAATGAAACCATTATTTTAAAAAAAGGCCATCATGTTCTTTGAAGAAGACTTGAAACTGGAGACTGAAACCATAAACTTATTAGGAAAATATTTAATAAATCAATACATCAAGGGAGAAATGGAGACATTTTCACAGATTTCAAGGCAATCTGACTTTAAAATCACTTGAGCCATCCCATGATGGTGATTAGATAGAACATGGGTTTACAACTCTTCACAGCCACAGAACCTGCTGATACTTTTAAAGACATTGATGTATCTGATAAGAAAAAAAAAAAAACTATTTCATGCAGTCTTGGTATGACTAATTAATTTATTTGTACTTTCTAAAATTTGCTTCCATTTTTTTTATAAATACGATTCATTTGTCACGTTGATTGAGTATTACTTAAGTAATTCCAGTCTCTGTAAAGGATTTTAAATTCCCTCTTTGTGAATGGTGTTATTTAAACCTCCCTTGCCCTGTGTGCTTTGAAAGGAGAAGAACTTGACAGCATGACACACTAATTAAATTCAAGCACAAACTCTCTTTGAAGTTTTTCTTGCAACGTATCCAGTCAATTTGTAATTTGAAGTACTACAATCCAGTTAATTCACACATTTACCAACATCCTGAGCCTTCAGACACAAAAGGCAAGAGACAGGAAATGCAAAGGCACAGGCAGATATATAAAACCTTACATTAATCCAACAATTCTGTTTGGCAAAGATGCAAAGTAATTCATATTGCACTCTAATCTCCTGTGCTCTCCCATTTATAGCTTCTTACAGTTACTGCAGGGAAAGGCTTTAGTTTATCAGTGATCAAGCCTGTGTTTTAGGACCTGTGACAGACACATCACTCATCCTACACACTCTGCTTTATGAATATGTATACTCAACAAAGCTTGTTAACATTCCCATCTAATCCTGAACAGACAGGTGAAGTGCACATATGAAACCTTTTACAACCAACCCTGTTACAACTGTGGAATAATCAAGCAGGGCTGTAGAATGGTCACCCAAGGATGGGGGAATAGAATAGACTTAATTGTCCCAGGGGGGATATTTGTTTTTACATGCCTGTTCAACCACATAATACACATAAGGACAATACAATAAATACAATGCAAGTTCAGATCAAACCTTTCAACACCAACAAATCCATGAGGAAGTTTGTTCAGTGCTACAATGGGTAGGTCGACAAAACTCCAACTAAAGTGAACTTTTTTCCATTTTAAACTTGTATATTATTGGCCCGATGGCAGAGGTTCAAAGTAGCAATAGAGGGGATGATCAGTGTCATTTACTATTGCGAGTGCTCAGCATGTGATGGCTTTGTCATTCATGTCAGAAAGTCAAGGAGTAGAAAGACCAATAACCTTGGAAGCAATATGTGTAATACTGAAGAGTATGGCTTTGGTAACCAGGGTCAATTGTTTCAAAAAGCATGGCAAACATTACAACAGAATATATTGCATGATACTTTTGTAGAATAATAACACCAGGTGAAAGACAACAGACAGTGATCTGAGCTTACGGATAGCGTAGAGTCTTTGCTGAGATTGTGCTTGAACAGTAGTAATATGTTCACCAAAACTAAGTCTATTATCCAGAGCGCGTCCAAGATAATTAAAATGATCAACCTGCTCTGCCCTCTTTTTTGTCATTAAAGTTTTTTATTTATTCCTACACGCATAAACTTACAATTAAACTCAAAAACAAACACTGACACCAACATCAACAGACAGTATATCCAGAATACAACCATATATACAAAGGCCTCTTGCAAATCAACATTTCATTTTTTGAAACACCCACAATATATATTCAGCACCATGTCTTCAAATTTTTCCATATGTCCTACCTACAAAAAAAAATACTTTCCCAGGCCCTCCTAAAATGTTCCTCTTCATTGTTAATTCTAGCCAACATGCGTTCATATGATGCAACTTCTGACATCATTTCCATCCATTTTTTAACATCTGGGGCGACTGTACTCTTCCATACTCTGAGAATTGTTCGAGCAGCGGTGACCATCCCAACTTTTAAAACCCCTCGTTCATATTTAGATATATTTAGTATTTCTGTTTGGTCCCCTAACAAACATAGTCTTGGTGATATAGGTACCGCCACACCCAGCCATTTACTCACATGTTCCACTACTTTCTCCCAAAACGGGTACACCAGTTTACATCCCCAAATTACATGTAAAAATGTTCCTATTTCACTCTGACACTTCCAGCATAAATTACTTCCTAATAAGCCCATTCTATGTAGTTTTGAAGGAGTGAAATAAAATCTATGAACTATTTTATACTGAATAAATTTTCCCTTTGCCTCTCTCATGTGTTTCCCTGTATTTGATAAGATATTTAACCAATGCTCCTCATTCAGATCACACCCTAGGTCTTTCTGCCAAATAATCCTCAGATTTTTACACATATCTTCTTGTAAACCATTAAATGTCTTGTAAAATATGGCTGCTCTGTGTGTTATACTTGGTAGATCCAAAACTTCCATCAATGTATTCTTGTGGTGATTAAATTTACCCTTTGTGATACAGTCTCTTATTTGTAAATATTTCCAATAATTACCTTTATATTCCAGATTATATTTTTGCATAATATAGGCAAACGACATGAACACTCCATCCACACACAGGTCACTTATTTTGTGTATCCCTCTTACAAGCCATTGATTCCAATAAACAGATTTCTTCCCAATACGCACGGCTGGGTTATACCATAGAGAGGCGTAAGGTTGTCTCAAGTGCGAAATACTATATATCTTATGAATTTCTCTCCAAACTGCTTTAGAATAAGACAGCACTGGGTTTGAAAAATAATTATGTCCAGAAGTTGTTGCCCCATGTGAGAGGACATCCAGAGGTTCAAATGGGCTAGTTAGTTGTCTTTCAATTTTGATCCAGCTCAGCTCCTGATCTATCCCCTTCCAATGTTTTATCAATCTAGAAATTTCAAATGATAGATTATATAATCTTACATTAGGTAGACCCATACCTCCTATTTCCTTCGATGCCCACATCTTCTTTATATTAATCCTTGGTCTCTTTTTATCCCATAAAAAGTCTTTGATAATTTTATCATAATGTTTAAACAGTTGTGGTGCTATATTGAGTGGCAGCATCATGGAAACATAATTGAATTGCGGTGCAACCACCATCTTAATTACATTAATTTTTCCCCACAATGTGAGCCTCAATTTTCCCCATTTATCCAGGTTCAGTTTTATTTTCTGGAGTAGTGGTTCCATATTTGAGAGCATCATCTCGTCCAGATTTGAATTTAGTTGGATGCCTAGATATTTCATACCTGAAGATAGAAACTTGAAGCCATATGAAGTGATAACCCCAGAGTGACATGTATGCGATATCGGCATACATTCCGACTTATGCCAGTTTATTTTATAACCTGATAATTTAGAATATGATTCGATACCTTCAAGTAACACCGGCAAGGAGTTCCCAGGTTCCTCTAACACTGCTAAAATATCATCGGCATACATAAATAGCTTGTGCTCTCTACCTCCTGCCTGCACACCTTTAACCCTCACATCAGCTCTGATTGCTACAGCTAGTGGTTCAAGAACCATAGTGAAGAGCAATGGGGAGAGAGCACATCCCTGTCTTGTCCCCCTGGAGAGACAGAAAAAATCAGATATCAGCCCATTTGTGATAACAGCTGCTCTTGGGCTAGAGTAAAGTATCTTCACCCAGTTACAAAAGCCAGGACCTAGCCCAAATTTTGAAAGAGTCGACATGAGGAACCCCCACTCCACCCGGTCAAAAGCCTTCTCAGCATCAAGTGAGAAAGCTGCCACTGGTACCGGATTAGAGCAGTTCATATGCATCAAATGTATGAGCCTTCGCATGTTATCAACTGAGGACCTTTTTTTAATAAAACCTACTTGATCTCCATGTATAATGTCTGGAAGTATTTTCTCTAAACGTGACGCCAAGGTTTTTGTCAAAATCTTACAATCCACCCCAAGAAGGCTCACAGGTCTGAAATTAGACGGATCCGAGGCATCCCTGTCCTTCTTAGGAATAAGAGAGATTAAAGCATCATTAAACGTACCAGGTAGTGAGCCCCTCTCAAATATCTCCATGTATACCTTATGCAATATGGGCGCCAAGATATCAATATATTTCTTGTAGTATTCAACCGGGAAGCCATCCAAACCGGGTGACTTGCCGGTTTTCATGGATGAAATAGTAGCCCTAATCTCTTCCTCTGTTATTGGAGCATCCAGCATGTCTTTTTGCTCATTAGATACACTCGGCAGATGAATACCTGAGAAAAATGTCTCTGTGTCTTCTGGATTATGAGCACAGGAGGATGTGTAAAGGTTTTCATAAAATTTTTTAAAAACCTGATTAATTTCTTTTGATGAGGTTACTACCCCATTATCCTTCTTAATCATTGGAATGTTATTGGAATTATCCTGTTGTCTTAATTGTCTCGCTAATAGTCTGCCATTCTTTTCACCCCCTTCATAGAAATTAGTTTTTAGCCTAAATAAGGCATACTCAGCTTTTTTATTATATATATCATGTAGTTGATATTTCTTATTACAAATTGTTTTGTACAGATTATCTGAATAGTGACTTGCCAATTCTTTCTCCAATTTACAGATCTCTTTGTCTAATGTGTTTTCTTTCTTCACATTCTCCTTTTTAATTTTTGAGGCGTGAGCAATAATTTTCCCTCTTGTATAGGCCTTAGATGTTTCCCAAACCGAGGAAATTGTTTCTGTGGAGCCAATATTAATTTCAAAAAAAGATTTAAGATCCTCTGATAACGTATTACTAAATGACACATCCTGTAACCACGCTGTGTTAAGCCTCCAACGTCCTCTTTTCACACTATCTGTGTTCAGGTCAACATGTAACTCCACTGTGGCGTGATCACTGAGGGCAATAGCCCCTATTCCACAGTCCACTACTGAGTCTATTAATGAGTTAGATATCAGAAAAAAATCAATCCTTGAATGGGATTTGTGACAATGGGAGTAAAAGGTGTATTCCCTCTCACGTGGGTTCACCAATCGCCATATGTCCACCAAACTCAAGTCTTCTGTCAGCATATGAATTGCAGCTCTGTCCCTGGGTGAAGATTTACCACTGGGCTTACTCTTATCAATTATTCCGTCCATTACCTGGTTGAAATCCCCTGCTAGTATGACCTGGCCCTGTATGTTTCCTATCACTCTATTAACTTCATGAAAGAAATCCGGTTCCTCCTTGTTTGGAGCGTATATATTACATAGCACTGTCCTGATTCCATTGATCAAGGCTTCAATGCAAATAATTCTACCGTCCTTATCATTGTGTTGTTTTAGCATGACAAAACTTAAATTTTTATTAATGAGTATCATCACCCCATTCTGTTTACTGGAGTATGAGCTATGAAAAACCTTCCCTACCCAGCCTCTTTTAAATTTCCCTGCCTCTTTATCTCCCATAATATGAGACTCCTGAATAAATGCTATATCTGTATTTTTGGATTTTAAATATGTCAAAACCTTCCTCCTTTTAATAGGGTTGCCACATCCATTTATGTTCCACGATATTATATTAATGTACCTGTTAGCCATCATTTCTAGACCTGTAAATACTCTTTGACCTCAGTTCTCTCATCATGGTTTCAATAATAACTACATATTTCAAGTTGTTGTTCAAAATGTTGAGCCTTCTCAAACATACTGTCTTGGTGCACAGATAAAACATGAAAAACACAAACATAACCCCGGTTAAAGCAGCCCAGAACTCGGTGCTTCTAACTAACCCCCACCCCCCCGCCCCCCGACTAACCTGATCTAAATTAACCGTGTCCGTGAGGCGCATCCTGTCAGCTCGTGACAGCACAGCTCTTCCTGCCTCCCACAAACCATCATCAACGTTACCTTATTCCCACAGATTCACACACACTTCGTCTGTTTTCATAAAGTCCCCCGGTCCTCTATTCAGCATCTCGCACAAACTTCTCCGCATCCTTGCTGTCTCGGAAAGTTTTCTTCTGCCCTTTCCATGTGAAGATGAGCGTGGCGGGGTAGACCAGCCTGTGCCTCACATTTAGCTCCTGCAGACGTCTCTTCACTGGAGTAAATGCTTTCCTTTTCTCCGCTAATTCTCTGGTCACATCTTCATAGAAGGACAGCTTACAGTCCTCCCAGTCGATCCCACGTCTCTCCTTAGCCACCTGCAGCACCTTGTCTCGGGCCGATGAACGTAGAAAGCGCATCAGAATGGTCCTGGGCGGTTGATTCGGGCCCGGTATGGGTGCCAAAGAGCGGTGGGCACGTTCAATGTCAAACTCGCTGCCGGATAGCCCGAGCCCCTGAGAGATGATCTCTTCCATATACTGAATAACTTTGCCCGTCTTCTCCTTGCCCTCTTTCAGTCCCACCACTCTTACATTATTTCTCCTGCTGCGGTTTTCCAGATCTTCCACGCGAATCCACAGTGTTTCCAGTCTCTTGTCACATTTCTCCATACTTTCCTCCATTCGTGCGTTTACGTCTTCCATGTCCGATATGCGTTGTTCCACCTCTCCCAGCCTCACTTGTATGTTCTCCACCGCATCTTTAAGATCTTTCGTTGTCTCCTTAATTGAGACAACATCCGTCGCCACCACCTGAAGAGTGGTACTCATTTTCCGTATCTCCTCGAACATTGTTTTATTGTCAAACACTTCTCCGGGTTTAGGGTCGTTTTCACATGCCGGTGTCGGAGACGTGGAGGTGCGTTCAGGTGTTGGGCTGGTCTTTGAGGTTAGCTTACTTCTCGTCGCCGCACCTTTGAAAAAGTTAGCTTTGCTGTTGTTCGACATTTCGCCGGGGATGTACAAATTTTTGGTCGGAAACCGAAATTAATTCTTGTCTTTAACACAGGGCCTCAATTTTGAAACTAAGAACGAAGTGTATGTCTCAAAATATACATAATTAACTGACGGTCGTGGGGAGCTCTCTTACTGTGCCGCCATCTTCCCTGCGGTCCCACGTGACTCCCTCTGCCCTCTTTTTATGAATGGGAAGCGGATCCAGTCCAGTATGAGGAGCGTTGCAAACCAGCTCTTTTGAAATAGTTGTCTGTGCACCTCTGTGTAAAATGAGAAATTGTGTTTTTGTAAACCATAACATCTTCCAAATATTTTAAATGATTTAATGTCAGTGCGAGGGCTGGTTCAGTTATTTGTATAGAGAGTGTAGAGAAACGAACTGAGGACACAGCCCGCATCAAAAATAATTGATGATAATGCTGAACCTACTTTTAACAAACAGTCTGTTGTCTATTAGTGAGAAAGCTATGAACCCAGTGAATGAGAAGTGAGGGGATATTGTGGTTGTGGAGTTTCTTGATCATCTGATGATGTTGGATAGTGTTGAACCCAGAACTGAGATTGACAAAAAGAATTGTAGCAAAATTATCCTTGGACGAATCCATAATGTTGAAGGAGGGCATCAGGGAGGTATGTCATAGCATCCTCTGCCCCCCACTTGACCCTGTAGGAAAACCGATGGGGATCCAGCTGAGGTCTGACAGCTGGCAAGATGATGTTCAGAATCAGTTTTTCCAAGCATTTCATATTTAATGGCGTTAGTGAAACTTATCATTAGTGATTCGGTTCTCAGGGGCCGGGTTTCTTGGGTACTGGGATGATGGTGGAGGTTTTCCAGAGTGGGCACTGAAGCTGTCCTATGGGATTCCCAGAAGATGGCGTGAAAGATAGTAGAGAGCTCCATGGCAGACAGCTTGAGAACCTTGAGCAGGATGCAATCCAGCCCTGGTGCATTGCCAGGTTTGAACCTGGCCCGCTGCCGTTGGACAGCTTCCTGTGTGAAGGGAGGACACGTGGGGTCCTGAAAGGGGAGGGTTCTCAATGGTTCTTCACAGTCAGCAGAGTATTTAGTATTTATGGCTATCTAACTTTTTGTTAAGAGCATTCAGAGTATTTGCAAAAGTGGTAGGGTCTGACGTTGTGCAGTTGTTATGCATAGTAACCAGTCAGAACTTTATGAAATGCTGTATGAAAGGCTCATTTTGTGTTCTTGTTTCTAAGCTCACGATGCTTGGTCTACTCTTTCTCAGTTTCTCTGATGGGGAGGGTACAGCTACTGAGGGATTATTTAAATAATTCTCTGTCTACTCAATGCAAATTAGAATTCAGCAGACAACAAGCTGTTTATGACCATCATGTTTGCCAAGAGATTTATTCTGAATCAATTTATACTGAAACATTTATCACAGCATCTGTCATGGGCATCTTGATATTGGAGCCTTGTTATGACGTCAATATTTAAACGGTCCTATTAGTGTGTAAAAGGCATAATTGCAAATCCCAGATAATGCAAATTGTTGTTGTCATGCAGGGTATTTTTATTTAGACCTGTGCTGCTTTGTGTCTATCAGTGAGTAGGAGACATAGATAAATAAAATGGTTTCTTTTATGCAAATAGAAAAAACAAACAAAAACATTTTGATTAATGTATTGCATGGATGAGATGTAGATGTAGAGATAAAGCTGTATGGCTGATCCAGTTTACTCAGTACTGGCCTTAATTGCTTCAAACTATGAATTAAGCAGTAGTAAATGTCAAATAGTATGAGACAAGTGGTAAATCATCAGTGAGCATCTCATTAGTAGTAACTCAATGCAATGGTAATCATGGTTGTTTTTCCATTCAGATATGATCTCTATGAGAAGCTGTGCCAGCAAAATCAATGGTGACACCATTAACTTCCATTTGAAATTATGCTGTTTGTTTTGATGACATGTCGGAGTTGTGCTGGTTTGTTTGAATAAGCGTTTTTTTCCCCTGTGGGTATTCTTCATGCTAGTGGCTAAAGTGGCAGCATCAGGTTAGTGACTGAACCCATGACCTCATTAAGAAGGTCATGGGTTCAGTTACCAGGCCTGGGGCCTTTCTGTGCACAGTGTGCATGTTCCCCCCGTGTCTGCGTGGATTTCCTCCAGATACTCTGATTTCCTCCCACCCTCCAAAGACATGCGTGTTTAGGTTAACTGGTGACTATAAATTGTCTGTAGGTCTGAGTGTGATTGTGAGTGGTTATTGGTCTCTCTCTGTCGCTTGTGTGTTGGCCCTGTGACTGGTGACCTGTCCATGGTGTGCCCCGCCCTCACCCAGTGTGAGCTAGGATTGGCTCCAGCAACCCCCCCTCCCAACTGGATAAGCGGTTGAAGGTGAATGAATGAATGAATTTATACATCTACACCTGCTATGCTAGTAACCAATCCTTATGTTTTAGAAAAAATGGTTAACAACACTAACAGCTGGTTGAGACACTGGGTGGCTGGATTAATACATTTTATTAATGTCATTAATAGTTCATGCTTGACCAGCTGCAGCATCACACCTAAGATATTATGTAACAGTACCACAATGTAAAAAAAAAAAAAAAAAAAGGCAAAAATTATGGCAACAAAAGTTATCAAGCACTTACTGTCAAATGACGGTAACCTTCAGTTATTCTACATTGACTTCTTTTAAAAATACAGGTGATTACTGTGACCATTGTCTAAGTTTTTACAGTCAAACTGGTGTAAAATAAAAAAAAAAAATAAAAAATCTCCCTTTAAAGCATTGCTAGAATGTTAAACAAATGTATAAATCTGCCCAAAAAAAATTAAAACATTGTGGAAATGAATTTCATTTCCCTTATTTAAATGAAGACTGCTCTTGCAGTAATCTTTGGTAAGTTCATATAGTTACCCAATCCATCCACAAGAACTGCCTATCAAAGTACAGACATCTGGATTTAAAGCACAGAAAAAGAAAAAAAAAAAGGAAAATTACGTTTAAACACTCTACTTTAACACCTATTAATGATATCTTGAGAGGCTTTTATTTATTGTGATTATCCAATGTATTTACACTAAATACCTGGTAAATGTTGGTTTCATGCTGTAGAAGAAAAATTAAGCATCTCTCCAATATAGGCTTTTCTACAGGCTTTTCCAGTAAATGTTTATTCAAACATTATTTTACAGTAATTAAAAGTAATTAAAAGCAATTTAAAGCAATTATTTAACATATTAATAGGGTTGTCCTATTGATGTATTTTGTTAAGTTCATACAAACATTATTTGATCATAATTAAAAGTAAGTATTACTTGACAATAATTGACAATAATTGCAAGCAACTCCCCATTACATCTACAGACTAAATATCTTTATATCAACTGTCATAAAAGTTTCTGTTGACGGTTTACAGTATGGTCCAATCCCCATTTGAGATGTGTAAGATTTCAAGATGTATAATAACCAGAGTGTATCATTAAATTCCCTTTTACTCCTTACTTTACAAAGCAATTCACTATTTGTACAGTGTTATCTTTAAAGTTTCAGAATTTACAAACCAATAAACAGGCATATCAAATTATAAAGAGGGTCCGAAGCTGACCAACCCAATTAGAGCTCAAATAATACTCTAGCTAGAATGTCTTTATTTATTTCTCGTAAAAAGGGAAACCAATTAAGGAATTCATACATGTTATTCCAATAGTCTAAGTTCAGATTGTCAGTGAACATGAACAAATCTCTCCCAAATACATTCATTATATCTCTAAAATACTAATTGGTGACGTCATCTGATAATGTCTGCAACTCTTCTAAACCAATGAACTGAGAAAGATGTGATAGATGACACTGAGAGCACCTAAGGGGATTTTCTGAGTATACGGGTACATTTTCTGTTTCCGAAATGAAAGGCTACTAGGACTGTCATCAATCAAAGAAAATCTTGGCTGACTGAAGTTGTAAATAATCATCCGATAATCGATTAGTCCAAGGGCGGGTTAAGAGGACAGATTGCAGTGCAGTGAACTCAACTGCCACACATATCTCCATTCTCTATTTCCTTGTTTTGCGTCTTCAGTTTAGGCTAACCCATGGGTTTCCAACTCCAAATTGTCTAAAAAAGGAAATCAATTGTTCATTATTTGGTGAAATGTCTTCTTTTCTCATGTATAATTATAATTGCTCTTTAACTCAACAAAAATTTGTCTTATCTGATTACTCAATTAATTTTCAGAATACTTGATTACTAAAATATTCGATAGCAACAGCCCTACTTGTGGCACATTAATATACTAACAAAACACTAAAAATAACAGAAACTTGTCTTAATTTTACATTCAGCAATAGGATGTGTATTTTTTGTATTTTTACATTGAATTCAATGCAATTTACCATTGAAGACCATAATAATGTTGAATAATTCTGTTAAAAGTTCTCTAATATTCCATTATATTGATATAGAGATTACAGCCTTTATTACCTGAAAAATTTACAAAATTTACAAAATAATTTGTGCTCCACTCATATGTCCTGATTTATTTGGATAAATGTTTTAGAAGCAAAAAGCAAAATGTGAAAGGGAAACCTTAGCCACGCTTAGCCATTAAAGCAGCTCAAGTGGCATTACAGATGAGGTCAGATTCAGCTCTCATTCCACCTCCACCTCGTCCTCCAAATATGGTTTCAAGATGGCAGTGTCCAAATTATGCACTCATGAGATCTAAATGCAAACAACCTTCTTGCTGGCTCACAAAAAGAAGGTTCTGTGTTCAATTCCTGGTCCTGGGGCATTTCTGTGCCATGACCCCCGTAATCCAGATGCTTGGATAATAAAATGAGATGAGACTTCAAAATGGCAGCTAACAAATCAATGGCTGATGTCACAGAGGACTGACACTCAGGTGTCACAGATAATGCATGAGCCAGAACAACAACAAACCCTTCAGATTAGAGTCATTATTCAGCAATTTGCCAACATAGAATACTCATTATATCCTTAACACATTATTGCATTACATCATACATCATACATCAATGGAACACATAACTCTGCAATGGAAGTAAAAATATGAGCTCTCCACTTGGTTTAGACCAATGGTGTTAGTCTTGACTTCACTAATATCATTAAATCAAACAAATCAAACCAAAAAGCAAACAAAAAACTGTAAATGCTGGCTGGTCCACGACCAAACAATAGTCAACAATAGGCACAGCCAAAACACACTGCTGAAACTAAAATGTTGATTACACAAACAAACCCAGGGTAGGAAGCGATGCAATGTTGCCTTACCCATGGTAAATTATAGGAAAAAATACCACATACAGAAAATGATGTAAGAAAGTGTAATGCGTAATATATCACCCCCTATGTTAGGGTCTTCCATTACGAAAACATTCAGTATAAATGTACTGTGCATTGACTTTTATGTACCTTGATCACATTTAACTCTTTTAGTTCCTAAGCCAGGCTCATCATTCGTATTTGTAGCACATTATTAAACTGATGAAGGTGCCATTTCTATTTTCTTGTAATTCTTAAATTGCACTTGAGATCACAACATATCAGGCTAATGATAAACAGAAAATGATTTTCTAAGGAACAGCTGATGATGAGATGCTCACTTTCAATTCAATACATTTTCTTGAAAAAAAAAAACAATTTACATTTCTATTTTAAATTATAATTTAATTTGATATTATTTGTTTTGCTTCCATTTCTGCTCTTCCTGATTCTGGGACAAAATGTACTCTGTATTTTAAGTGAGCATTTTATTCAGTGGGTCATTATTGAGGTTCTACTGAAGCCTTTGATTTAAAAAAAAAAAAAAAAAGACGTTTCCGACACATATAGGAAGGTCATTCAGACCGCCAACAGCTTCCGGTCACCCACTGAGTCAGCCCCTATACCAGCTGCACAAACCTCAACAAGTAAATAACCTAGACCCCTTCAAGCAGCAGTTCACAGTGGCCGTTTTCTCCTCTCGGCAAAATTGATCTGCTGATAGTGCAAGAAATCTCGTCATATAACCATTTTATTTATATATTTATTTTTCTTTTGAGGGAAAAAGGCAGGACTTTTCCAGACAGATATGTTCCTATTACTCCTTAACAAATGACAAACCCTCGTGCTTTGCCAGTGGTAAAAAATAAATGGGATGCAGCAGAGGGACATAGTTTGCATCAGCAGTATCTTAACACAGTGAATACAGCTCTTGGTAAAGCGATCAGAATAACAGTGAAGCTAATTTCAACTGAAAAAAAAAAAAGTTACTGAGTGTGTGTTCAATTATTCATTCATCTTCAACCGCTTATCTATTTCTAGGTCGCAGGGGCTGCCGGAGCCAATCCCAGCTCACATTGGGCGAGGGGTACATCCTGGACAGGTCACCAGTCAATCACACAGAGACAAAGAGACCAACAACAACTCACACTCAGACCTACAGACAATTTAGAGTGACCAGTTAACCCATCATGATGTCTTTGGATGGTGGGAGGAAGCCAGAGTACCTGGAGGAGGCACTTGGAGAACATGCAAATTCCGCACAGAAAGGCCCCAGGCCGGGAACCGAGCCCACAACCTCCTTATTGTGGGGAAACAGCGCTAACTGCTATGCTGCCCCTGTTCGATTATTAATTAAGTCTTTTTGAGTTTTTTTTTTTTTGCCCATGCAACAGGATTTGACAAGCACTATATGTGGATATTTAACACATCAGTAGCCCCGTCAGGTGTCTGTTTTCATATTTGAAACACAGGAGTGTAGAAATTATAGTACGTTGTACATTGACATAAATTTCAATTGTAAAAGTTATGCTCTGCATTGGTGGGGTTTTATCTGTTCGACATAAGAGGAGTTTGGGTTCTGGGTTTGGATTTATGTATTTTATAGTTATTTTCTCCAGACTGTTCTAGTAATTATTTTAATAATGTCTAATGCCTAGTCTAAAGGTCCATGTAGTGTAAAGGTAAATGTCCGAGTCTCACTCAATAAAAAGTGGGCCTGAGGTTCTATGTTGACACTTACAAAGTGTCAAAGAAAGCATCAAAACCAGCCAGCAGGACTTACTGGAACAATAAAGCAGTCACGGCTCTCATTTGCACACATCTGAAGACACTCGTATGACCCTCATCTGATTTAAGACCAGACAGTCTTTCCTGAACCTTAACAAGTGTAATTCTGTTGCCCACTTCCAAGTTCATAGAGGTCTGCGGAGTGAACTCTGCTCATGTGTACCTGCCATCAATAAATTTATAGTCAGTAATAAAACATGGCACTGCCTCTGGACATAACTCAGCTACTGATTACTTCTGCCATCACAGTATGATTGGTAAAACAATTTTACTACTACATAAACCTTATTTCCACTGTGACAGGGTGGTTGATTAAAATAAAAACCTTGATAAACTCTGATCACAGCTTGAGAGTGGCTTAGTGTTCAATGGAACATCAAATCACATTACACCAGCGGCACTGGTGTAGCTGAGCATCACCAACAGACATTTAAGCCACTCTGACACATGACAATCTCTGGAAAGAATACACTGCAAAGTCATTATAGGTGCACCTAGGTGGGTTGTGACACTGAAGTGCAACCGCTGCACCAGGTCACGTTTTTACAGATTAGTCCCATTCTAGCAGGACCCAGAAAGCATGTGATTACACCCTGGTGTAGGGGCAGAGTGCAGTGCTATACCTCCACGGCAAAGATGACACAAGGTGCACCAACTTCATACACTGTTTTTACATTGTGTCTGCAGACTGAGAAATCAGGAAGTCAAGGATCATGATGACCAACTGGAACAGCTGAAAAATAGCAAGGAACCAACAAAAAACTATCCCAAACAATTTAATTTAAGCATAACTACCTTTACCATATTTTTTGACATCATATTTTCTATTGATGACTTTCTGTAGTCATCGGCTTCTTCTTTTCCTTCTGATTTGAAGATGAACAAAGTTAGAAGCATAACTGACATATCAGCCATCTGTAATCTTGTGTATCCACGATTAACTGTTGCTGTATACACGCAATGCATTAATTTTTCCAAGCTCAAAGCTGATTGAGTTTCAGTGTTGATGACTGAAAAAAATATTATTTTTTGCACATTTCAGTCTCTTATAGATTTTATTTTTAAAGTATAATATATTAAACCAATTCCCATGAATCTACACAAACAGCCACTAATGATGAGTTGAGGACAGGCTTTAGAAAAAGTATTTTCAGAAGTACTTCCATTCTTTCGCAGTGTTCTTGGATAAATCTGTGCACATCTGGATTTGGTTAATCCCATTCTTCCTGGCTGATCCTCTCAGGCTCTGTCAACCAGGATGATTAGCATTTATGAAGTGCCATCTGAAGGACTGACCACAGATGGTCTGTGGTAATTAAGGGCTTTGGGCTTTGATTGGGCCACTCAAAGAGAATCAGAGACCTCTTGGCTTTGTGATTCAGGTTGTTGTCATACTGAAAGGGGACAATTTCTAGGACTTGATGCAACCACTGCCAGGCTCCACCATAGACATGGGATGTTAGCCAGATGGTAGTATTTGGAGTCATTTCAAAACTATTTGTCAACCATTAAGCGGATGTTTTCAATATCTTTTTGTCAAAGTAACTCAAGTCCACCCCTCTACCATAAAAGACTGCTTGATGGAGACCTGCTGAAATTATAGGCCTTTCAGTGGGTTTTTCCATCTCTGCATGGGACTTTTAATGTCTGATTTGTAGTCTCACTGACCAGTGCTCTCAATGCCCAGATTTTGTTATTTGTGGCTCCAAATGAATTGCACATCAAAGGTTTTCACTTTGCCACCTTCACTTATTGAGTGTAAACTCACGCACTATACTGCTTCTACTGCTTATCCAAGCTCCCAGCTCACATTGGGCGAGGGTGGGGCACACCCTGGACATGTCACCAGTCCATTACAGGGCCAACATACAGACGAACAACCCCTCACCAATTAACCAGCACTAACATTTTAAGCATGTGTACTGCATTGACTAACTATGGTTTCCCGAAGTCTCTGTCACTCCCTGTCCACATCCTGCATGTGGTGAATCATTGCTACCCAATGTTCCTGCATTATTTGTATAACCCCCCCGCCCCCCCATGCACTCTCTCACACCCAACCGGTCGAGGCAGATGTCCGCAACCCCTGAGCCTGGTTCTGCCTGAGGTTTCTGCCTCTTAAAGGAAGTTTTCTTTGTCACTGTCATAAAGTGCTTGCTCATGGGGGGATCTGTTGGGTCTGTTTAAATGATTTTATGAAGAGTTTGGTCTAGACCCGCTCTACATGTAAAGTGCCTTGATGTAACTTTGTTATTATTTGGCGCTACATAAAATCTGATTTGATTTGATTTGATTTGACTAACCACTATGACACCGTGCTGCCCTGAGTGTAAGCTGATGGTCAAAAATGAAGATTTTATCCAGCAAAGATTTATATAACCAAACAAAGCATGCGAGAAGTGTATTTTGTTCTGATCTAATTACTGTTATTTTGCTGTTGTTTATTTGTGGATCACTGTGGGATGTTTAGTTTTAATCAGATTTCAGTTCACTGTAATTAGGCAGTGAGGAAATGTTGGATTTCAAGTAATTGCCTTTATAGTAACAGAGTGAACGAGAGAAAGGGAGTTAGGGGGTGGCATGCCTCACAAGGCCATGTGAGCCCTTATGATTTGTTAGAATATAGATGCAGTGGCCTACACTATCTTATTGCAATGACGGCTGCATTCTTACATGCCAATATAATACAAACTGCGATGTCCATTTTTATTGTAAATCAGGTCTAGGTTCTATATTAACACTTTAAAAAAGTGCTCAGTCACTAGAGAAATATGCACAGACACCATAAATAGCCCATCAGTACTTCTGTATCTTTGTGACGTCAAACAAAACCAGTCACTTCTCTAAGCCGTTCTGTTACCCCATACCACCTGGATCCACACTAAAATGGTTTTGGTCACTTAAACCAGACAAGTATATCCTCTTAGTATACCAACTCTTCAAACAAAACACTGCAAGCCTAATATTGTGAGGATCCATACGTTAATTGTGGGTATTTGCTGTTTTATTTTTTAGTTTGTGTTCTGTTATGTTCATATTAGTTTTAGTTTCTGATTTCTCCCTGTCTGATTTTGTCTGCCTGACTCTGCTTGCTTATTTGGATTTTGACCATTTGTTACCTCCTGCATTAAAGAGCTGGTTTTACAACTTCGTACTTCTGCCTTGCTTCTTTTTTGCACTTGGGTCCACCAATAAAAAATACAGGTGACTGAGCACTTCCTGTAGCCACTATGTCACCTCAAAATTGACTTTTTGTAGAACTGATCTGCATAATTACATGATCTATAAAGCCCACTAGGTTTGAACTGTAAAATCCATTTCTGTGAATTTTAGCATTGAGTAATGTAGCATGTGTGTGTGTGACTTTGTGGTGGTAGATAGGAATGGAAGAGAGGTGTTCGCACTCATCCTCAAGTGTATCTGACCTCTCTGTACTTGTTCCACACACTGAGCTGCGGCACTTCATGGACAGATCATCATCAATTATGGATGAAAAAATTTATCTTTTTTTCCCCCCATCCCTTCCCAGTACTTGACCTTTCCCAGACCTTTTCTTGGGTATTTCTTCCTACTGTGATATCTTAATAAAAGATTAAGTGCTGACGAAAATACACCATCCATAAAGTGCACATATTATAAATACCAACACTCTAACGCCTCATTGTACTTCGAGGAGGATAATGACCCTCCGAGGGATGTGCACATGCTGGATATGAATCTCTGGGGAGAGTGTTATGATAATCAACCTGCTCTGGTCAGTGAAGGAAAAATAAATCTAATTCCCACAGAAACAAACTATTTGAAATGGAACTAAGACATAGACACTATATTAACCATGTTTTCTTCAACATCGCAAATGCAAATTTCAATAACATCACACTAACACTTTCAGTAATTGATTGCGTCACAGCTCCATCGCTGCTTCTTGTGACGTTCATATTCAGCAACCCAAAACACCAATTAAAAAAAAAAAAAATCCATGCTTTTCATTTCAACTAATAGACCACTAGATCTTATTAAATAATTAATAAACAATAAAAAAATATTAAATAGATCTTTTTGTTGAATGATCTGACCTCGAAAAATTCTCATTCAAATCATGATATATATATATATTTTTTTTTTATTGCAGATAGAAGATAACATCATTAGTAACTGAAGCCCTGATGTTTTCTCACCCATTAAATTAAGCATTTTTACTCAATCCAAGGACACAAACCAGACAGACATCCGCCCTTTGCTCACATTCTAAAAATATTTCACCGTAGTCCTTGTTCGTCATAATGATGAGATTCTAAGTATAGATGATTTTAGTATTTACTTCACTGAGACCCAGTTTTTGCATGAATCCACTCACTGCAATAGTAAAACCACTGACCTGATTGTATCTTGGAGAATAGCACTTACTGATCTTACTCCCTCCCCCATCACTTTCATTATGTCAGATTACTGTCAGATTTGAAGAGATGCTAAATTCACTTCATAAGATCGGTGCAAACCTAATTTACTCCCTGACAAAGTGGTCCATCAACTTTAACTGCTCTTGATGAGCCATTACTGGTGGTCCTGTCTCCTCTCACTACAGCGACAAGCTCTGTTAAATAATGTAGTGACGAAAAACAGTCCTGTCGAGTCCCCTGAGGGTCGCATCAACTAGTTGTAAAAAAGAACTCAAATTGGATTGAAGTTGATGTGTTGATTTTTTTTTTTTTTTAACTCTTTCAATTATGGTCCCAGTTAGAGTTAAATAGACCATAAAGAAGTATGCTTTAGTATCCTAGTTGTCCATAAAGAGTATGCATGAAGTCATGACTACTATCTTATTTACAGACGCTACCAGAAACAGTGACCTTCTGGAAAAAGCACAGAGCAGGTCAGAGCCCAGCCCTCACGCCTCCTCAGCTATTCTCCCAAATGGTTTACTTCTGGTTTTCAAAAATCAAGCAGGCTGAAAGAAATAAAAATATCACAAAGCAGAGGCTTAAGTAACCGATGACTGAGGTCAGGGTGGGTTGCCACTTGTTACCCTGTGTACTGAAGAAATGTGCCTCTAAACGGGACAGCAAGAAAATTATACATCAGATATTAACATTTTACACCTTTATGGTGATTAAAAAAAAACACGAAAATAATCTGTATTGCATAACATTGCCAACAAGGCACACATGCTCATGTCATAATATAGAACAAGTATATACGTATGTATTTTTTAAGGAGGATGTAAATTGAAGGCAAGACATCAATGGGTTGAAATATTTCCCCTGAGATGCCATGAAGTAGCTGCCTGGCCTCCCATTTATCAGTTATCCCCTCCCTGTGGAGATTTGACTGTTTTGATTCCCCCATCCCTCTGAGAACTGGCCTGCTGTGGCCTTTTTCCTGCGGAGGAGTAGCACCCGGGAGGCTGGCAGGACTTTCCATCTCCTACACACCAGGGCCAGAGAGTGGTGGCTTCTCCCTTGAGACCTCTCAGCGTGCTCTGTACTCTGCCTCTTCAGTTGCTCCCTTACCTTTATGGGAGTAATCCTGGTTTGGCAGCAAAAATAATTACATGTTCAAAATGTTTAGAGGACCAGCATCAATCCATACCATACCTCCAGTCATCCTTATTAGCAGGGGAGAATAGAAGTTCTAGAGTTTGACCAAAAAACTGTGGGAAAGAGATGGCAATGTGATGGACAGTAAGCACAAATTGAAACAGAATGAAACACAGAAATGTAATAATAAGTGCCTCTGCTGTAATCAGCATGTTTCTCTTGTACATAAACTCAAGGTCAACACTGCAAAGAAATGTTGCAAAAAAAAGATAAATTTTTCACATCCAATCTAAAAGTTCAATTTATTACCAAAGTATTCACACTGAGAGCTCTTAAGACCAACAATAGATTCTTAACTACTGTAGCCGAGAATACAAAGGCTTTCAAAACTCTAGCTATAGGGGGCATGTGTTGAATTTAAAATCTCCATGGCAGTTTCAATAAGATAAGATGAATGTAAAGATATTAAGCTTCTTTATTACAATCTCGGTATATGTGTTCTTTTTGTTTTGTTTTCCTAACATCAGGTTTATTTCATGAAGATTTGACACTCATTTGTCAGTGTCGTGGCAGACAAAGAAGCACATTCACATAAAACAGAAGAAGAGAGATTTAGGGTCAGCATGAATGCAGATCCATAAATCCATGTAATGAAAAAGGTCGGTACAGTGGTGTCTCAGCATGTTCATCCTTGATTGGTTGGCCTGTCAAAAAGAGGCCATGCTAATGATTCTAATCTCTTACTAAACTGTTATTCACCGCCAATGTCTATCAGATCATTAAATAAATCCTATCAAATATATAATTTAATCTAAGATGCGCAGCAGCCTGGGAACAGAAGTTGCCACCTGTAGTCATCATAAAAGCTGTGGAAGAAAATACACTGTGTGTGTCAGTATTAGCAAAAGGAGGAATCAATGTGGGGCTGAGCCAGGATTTAGGCTGCTGTGGAATGGTGGGAAACATCAACCCAGATGTCCAAGACTGCAAAAGTGTAGCCCATGACAGTAAAATTCTGCAAGTGTTTTATCTGCTGTTATCTGCTAATGTGGGATAAAATGAGATTTAACCATAGAGCATAGTGCAGCCTATTAACTTAAAGTGTTTTACAAGAAGAATGTGTTTATTTCTGAAGTTTAAAATCTCACAGGTTTTATTTTATAAACATGATTTCTCATTATCCCAATGTAATTTCATGTATTTGTCTTCAAAAAACATCTCCAAGATGCTCTTGGATACGTCATCAGTGTGGTGTCCTGGGGTCATAAGGTGTCTCGGGTCTCACAGCATACACCCTGGGTTGATCAGACACTGACTTGCAGCTACCAATGGATCAGCCCTCTTTAACCAAAGCCACCTAGTGGCTTTTTCTGCAGCCTCACTGGCAGAATGAATCTTTTTGGCTGCTCCTGTGATGTCCAACTGAATGAGTGAGTTCCTGGTACTGGCGTACTTCCTCATTTGCTTGCTCAATGAGCGTTTCCCAAGGCACAAATGCAATGCTTCCCAAGGTTCCAGCATGATCAGGTGTTTTTGGGCCTTTGAGGTGATGACCATCCGTGGATAGAGTGAAGTTGTTGCCATGTGCTTTGGGAATGTTGTCCATTTTCTCGATTAAGCCTGCAGCCGCCAATCAGAGATGTAGAGGAGGCGTGTTGTTGGTTTTCGCTGAGTCTGAGGTTTCTCTCCAACCTTGATGAAGGTGACTGCTTTATTTGGTGCGTGGTGATGTTTTCCGGTTTTAATGGCTGAAGATAAACTGTCAGCCACTGCATTAAGCATCTGGTAATGTCGCCTCCAATAGCGGCCATCTGACAGATCCTTTTGGCAGCCACTGAGGCAAAGTTGGCAGGAGGGTGTCTCGTTCTTTCCTCAGATGTGGAGGTTTGCTGGGCTTGGCAAGGCATGGTAGACTGCCTGCAGCAGGAACCGGACACAACAGAAATCTGCCTGCATGATGTTTGACCAGGTGAACCAGTGTACTCTCCCATCTGGTTCACACTCCTTTCTGCCAGAGTTCTACTGTCCTGCTCACTCGCTCTTACTCCACACCTGCTTGGACTTCTTCCTGTAGAAGTGGTGTCTCTCCTTGCCCTGAGGTTTGGTAACCTGGGTCCATTGGAAGTACCCCAGACCCGCTCTGCCGGTTGCCACAGTGCCCACCAGTGCTTTTTCTCTCAGGCGTGACTTTGCCACCTCCACTGTCTTTCCCATTCTTAACTTCCTTCCTGTCCTCACCACGATGCTGGCTGCCAACACTTTAGATCCAGGCGAATCCAAATCCAGGTAGACAACCTGGTGAGCCAAGCACCAAGCTCTTGCGTGGACTTCTGATTGGCGGCGGTATCTTTCAAACTTGCTTCAAAGATCTTCCCCAAGCTCTTGACCGGCTGCTCTGTGATGCTCCATGTAATGACTGTTCCTCAGATTAAAATGGAATTTGTCAGTCATCTTCCCTTCTTCAACACCATGGAACTTGACTTTATGGGCTTAAAATTCATCCTGGCCCAGGTGATGAATTTCTCAACACTTTGTAAGAGCCATCTGCAGTCTGGGACTGATTTTGTAGTGATGGTGAGGTTGTCCATGTAGGCTCTTATTGGTGGCTGTTGGACACCTGACCTGGTCAAGGGTTCTCTGCATTCCACCTCAGCTGACTTGACCACCATGTTCATGGGAAGGGCAAAAAGGATAACAGAAATAGCGCATCCTGTTATTATTCCTTTTTCAAGATGATGCCAGTCTGATGTTTCTGACACAGAAGTGACCCTCAACCCTCACACAGCTCATAAGCTTCTCTCATGAGCTACTACACCTGTAGCTCTAAACAGCTGGGGGATCCAGGGATTCTACCCTTCTTCACCAAGGAGTCGATGTAGCTGTTCTTGTGGAGAAAAACTGTCAGCCTCTGAGAGGCAATGATGAAAAACACTTTCCCTTCAACACCCAGCAGTAAGAAAGTCCGAAACTGGTCAATGTTTCTTGAATTCTCCTTCTTGGGGATCCAAACTCCCTCAGCACACCTCCACTAGCCAGCAACTCTACCTCTTCACCAGGTCACCTCCAAGATCTTCCAAAGGTGCTGGAGAGGCTCTGGACACTTCTTGTAGATGAGGTAGGGTACACCACTGGGGTCTGGGGTAGATGTTGACCGAGCAGATTTCATGACCTCTTCAACCTCCTTTAGACATGGTTCCTTCTGATTGATTTCTGTTGTTGGGGGAGATGGGGTTGATTAAGCTCAAACTGGCACCTAACTCTTGGCCCCAACAATGGATCATTCAAGGTGTCTTGGAGGAAGTATTTCACTTCCTCTGATGAGCTCTCCAGGTGCCTGCTGTGCCTGTCCCCAAGCTATTGTTTCATAAAGCCAAAGGGGTTGGAAATGAAGGCTGCTTTCTTCCAGGCTCTCTCTCTACCCCGCCTCCTGTGACATTCCGCTCTATGGAGGATCTTCTTCCAAAAGATGTTTTGAAGTTCTCCCAATGAGTGCTTCTCCTCATCAGTAGACATATTGTACCGTTTCTTGAGGGCATGAAGCGCCTGACGCAGTTGGTCTATTTTGTTGACCGTGCAGTTCACTGTGTAAGAGATGTTCTGGGTGTTTCCCTTCTCAATCTAGCCAAATCTCTCTGAGGCATACCTGGTGATGATTGTGGTTCGTGTTCAGAGTCGACAGTTGACCTTTCCCTTGGCTGTATCATGGATGATGTTAGACACGTCCTGGTCTAACTGCAGGTACATGCTCTGTCTTTTGGCTGGAGGACACTTAATCCCCTGCTCTGGAACTACTCTGCCTGGATTGGGAGGCTCTGGTAAATGGTGGGACTGGGCTCTGTGAGTTACCTTCTGCGTCTCACCAGGTACAAGACCTGTGCACCCTTCCTCACTCCAGACACTTCATTTGTGCCTGATAGATTATTAGGCCATGTTGCTTCTTGCACAGTTTTCCGCAAATGCATGTGCTTGTCATCAGTCTATTTGCATTGGTCATTAACCTAATGTCTGTCTGATTGGAGATCTCACCCCTACCCTGAGATCTCCCGGGTTTATCTATATTCTGGGCTTTCCAGAGCCTTTTTTGGGTTCTTTTTGACGGAAAACACTGCAAACCTATACCCTCCTGGGCGTCATCTTTCCTAGCTGTCAACTGTTTGTCTGGTGGTCACCTACCTATTCTTGGTTTCCACCCAGTGTATTCCTCTTAGTCATTGGCTGAACAAGACTTTAAGTATTCAAAGAACATCTCCAGGAAGCACTGAGATGTACCATCAGTGTTGTGGAAGTTTCATACCCAAGTACATAACATATGTTTCATGCTAGTAGCTAATTTTGTGGAAATATAAATCAATAAATAAAGCTGTTTTCAGCTGTTGTAAACTTAATTTAATTCTTGCTCAGTTTAAAATTTTAAATCTGCTACTCATTTTCTGAAGTTTTATAGTGAGTCACAGTGACTCACTATACACTATAAATAAAACTGTGGTCATGCATAGTGATGGGACCACTGGGGAAATCATGCAACTATATAAAATGCAATATGTGCCCACAACTTATTTCTCCAATAATGTTTTGTTGTAAACACATTCAGTACAAAACTAATCATATGCTGCTGAGGTCTAACTGCTGCTAATGCATTTTAGCATTTTGGTCCTTATGAAAAATTTGTGCAGGCAATCAGCTATTACTTTTTGTATAGTTTACATTTAAGGATGCTAACATGCAGTGTTTTGGCCTTTTGTTGCCTCACTGGTATGCTTTTTTTATGTACAGTTCAAGGCCAAAGTGAAAAGGAAAGTGTGTCCAAACCTTTGGCCTGTACTGTATTTCTCCCTCAAACTAACCATCAATTAGATTTCAAGAATCCTGCAGGAGGACTGCTGAAAGTTTCATGACTGACAATGGGTTAGTGTGTCTGATGTCACAGTGTCCTAGAGTATATCACTATCATAAGGTGAGCAGTTAAATGAGTAGAAATAAGATGTAATACTATTTTCAGGTTGTGTTGTGGGAAAAAGACAAGGTTCAGAGGCCTCGTCTCTGTTCATGCTTCAATATGAGAGTCAAGTCATGAGGACCTGCTCTGGCACCTAACAAGTCAAAACAATAAGTAGAAGACTACACATACGCACACAAAGCTGCACAATCAATATGGTTGAAGTTCAAGATAAGGGTGAAGGCTATCCGCACAACACACACACATAACCGGTCCTAGGTATAAGAAATATGTCACATGTTTTTCTGGTGGGTTTTGTCTCTGACTACATTGTTAGTAGGGCTGATGTGAATAAAGAGATGACACCTGTGTCCAGACAACCTGATTTTCTCTTTTCCACCTCTTTCCACCACAATAGTGTTCAGTGACATTTTAAAATATAATAACAAATAAACAATAAATATGCCAATAAAAGAGCTGTTAAATGCATCAGCTTTAAAAACTTCCAAAGAAAAACAAGACAAAAACTTTTTTTTAAACTTCCTGCAGCTATTTTCTTTACACTGAAATAACTAAGCTTTTATTGTTTGTGCGTTTCAAGGTTTTTGATGCATCCATGCACTTAGTTTCCCTTTGTTGATATATAGCTTAATCGCCTTTTATTACTCCTCACTCTGCAGCTGTAAAATGGATTTCTTCTTATTTACTGCTCTTGATGTTATTTTCCATGTATTGCTATTTTACTTATATTTTTTATTTTAAGCACTGTAATTATAAAATGATTATAACCTCTAGCTCCATCCTTTACATGATCATCTTAGTCCAAACCTGCATCATACAAATCAGTCCTACAACTGGGACAAGTGAGAAGACCCAAATATAATGACAATTAGTGATGGGAAGTTCATGTTTTTTTACTGACTCACGTCTTTTAATCTCATTCAGTAAAATAAACAAATCTTTTGACAAGTCAAATCAAATCTAATCAGATTTATTTGTGTAGCGCCAAATCATAACAAAGTTACATCAAGGCACTTTACATGAAGAGCAGGTCTAGACAAAACTCTTTATAAATTTATTTAAAGAGACCCAACAGATCCCCCGATGAGCAAGGACTTGGTGACAGTGGCAAGGAAAAACTTCTTTTAAGAGGCAGAAATCTTGGGCAGAAACAGGCTCAGAGGGGGTGGCCATCTGCCTCGGCGGGTTGGGTTGAGAGTGAGTGAGAGAGAGAGAGAGAGCGTGAGAGGCATGGGGGGAGGGTGTAGGCAGGAACATGTTGCTACATGAAGTTCATGGAGATGAGCTTTAATACAGAATTCATGAAGGTATGGGAGCAGCAGGCGTTGCAGGAACATGGGATGGCGATGAGTCACCACCTGCAGGATGAGGACAGGGAGAGAGAGGAGAGTAGCTGAGAGAGACAGAAAATTTGGGAAAACATGGTTAGTAAATGCAGTACAAATGCTTAGAACTGGGTGAAACAGTGATTTTTAAGAAGCATGGTTATTGTCAGCACATGCAGGGGGGAGGGAGGGAGAGAGGGAGTGAGAGGGAGGGAAGGGGAGAGAGACAGAGAGAGAGAGAGAGAGATAGATGCTCAGTCCTTCCCCCAGCCGCCTAGGCCTATAGCAGCATAGCTAAAGAGTAGATGACTTTAACTTTGTATCTATAAGCTCTGTCATACAAAAGAGTTTTAAGCCTGATCTTGAAAATTGCTAGAGTCCGCCCCCTGGACCGATACTGGAAATTGGTTCCATAGAAGAGGAGCCTGGTAACTGAAAGATCTGCTTCCAGATTTACTCTTGGAGACTCTAGGAACCACAAGTTAACCTCCATCTAGAGAGCAGAGTGGCCTGCTAGGACAGTAAGGAACTATGAGCTCTCTGAGATATGTTGGAGCTTGGCCATTAAGAGCTTTATATGTTAACAGAAGGATTTTAAATTATACTCTGTATTTTACTGGCAGCCAATGAAGAGCAGCTAACACGGTTCCTGTTAATATTTGTGCAGAAGCGTTCTGAATCAACTGAAGGCCTTTTAGAGATTTGTTTGGACATCCAGATAGTAATGAGTTACAGTAGTCCAGCCTAGAAGTTACAAATGCATTGACTAGTTTTTCTGCATCATCCTGAGAGAGGATGTTTCTCAGGTGGAAGAAAGCTGCCCTACTGACTCGTTTTATGTGAGGGACAAAGGACATATCCTGGTCAAAGGTTACTCCACGGTTTCGTACAATGGAGTTGGAAGCCAAAGTAATGCTGTCCAGACTGATTAGATGATTAGATGGAGTTTACTCCTCAATGCTATGCAGCCCATTAAAGTAAACTCAAATGTAATAAAGTAATGGTCAGTCAGGAGAGAGTTTTTAGGAAAAATTGTTAGCTTGTCAATTTTAATGCCATATGTTAGAACAAGATCAAGGATATGATTGTAGTAGTGAGTGGTTTAATTCACATGCTGGGAAAAGTCAATTGAGTCTAGCAGGGAAAGAAACCCGGAACTAAGGCTGTCGCTTTCTACATCAACATGTACATTGAAAACTAGAAAACTAGTGTCCAACATTGTTTTAGCAAAAGTACACACCGATTCCACATTAATTTTTGTGACTTCCGCCTGGCGAAGTTGGGTGTCGTTACTGCCAACATGAATAACAATATTAGCATATTTATGTTTACCCTCAGCCAGCAGTTTCAGATAAGACTGGATGTCACCTGCTCTGGCCCCCAGGATACACTTCACTATGGCCACCAGTGTCGCTAACTTGACATTCCTCAGAATAGAATTGCCAATCAATAGAGTCGGCTTTCCAGCGGGTGTGTCACTGAGTGGGGAAACCCTGTTGGAAACGTGAACTGGGGGCTGCTGCCTACAACTATGCGTCTTGTCTCGGACAGTCACCCAGCCGCCCTGACTAGATCCCGGCTGCTCGGGAGCCACTGAGGGGCAGGAAACTCAGCTGCTGTAGGAGGTCATATAGATCGGCCCGCACTGACCACAGGGGGGCGGCGAGCTACACTAGTATGAGCTGGGCTAGCTTAGGTGCAGAGCCGCGACTCTAACTCGCTAATTTTCACCTCCATTTCTACCATCACCCTGCATTTATGACAAGAGGTGCTATCATAAAAGGAGGCAGATGAATAGCTACACATGAAGCACACAGAACAGGAGAGGAGAGGAGAGGGAGAAGGAGGAAGAAGAGTGTTGACAGAGAGCTAGAGGACATTGCTAATCGTGTGGTTTGATTAGCGCAGTAGCAGAATCAGCTATAAGCTATCAGCTATAAACTCAATATCTCCCCTTTGGAAAGGGGAGATATTGAGTTTTATACCAGTGTTAATGTGACAACAATTTGCTCTTGGATTATTCAAGTGAATAGGAGAGAATAGCACAAGAATAGTAAATACAGCACATGTGGTGACACAGAGCACAACTACCACTGACCAGAAATGACGTAACTCTTACCGCAACCAGTCATTTGTTCATTTCATTCATTGGAACCAGTGTGGTGCTATCACTGTTATTTTGAGTAATGACTGAAAAAGCACTGCTTTCAAACACTGAAGAGCAACATGGTTTGCTTCACTTGGCATATAACACACAAGTTTGCTTTTATTCAATTACTGAGCACTCTTTCGAGCCATTACTTCATTTGCTGGTAGGAGACCACTCTGCCTATCATAAAAAAATTCTCATTCTTTGATGGCTGTTCACTTTTCACTAGTCACTGAAGACCCGTAATGTATGAGTTTGTGCCAACGGAATGACAAATTAATTATCCATCTCATAGCTACATAGCTAATGTCAACTTTGGTGCTAACATCAGATAGCTCTACCAGCCAGTAATAACAGCATTGGTCATTTACTGCTGTAGCCACATGATTAATGAACAAAAGACCCAATGACCCATGGTTATGAGCCTAAGCTGTGGCCATGGGACAATGAATAAGAGACTCAGACCGGAAGAGTTATGAGTCATGAATTAATCAGTCATGAGAATATATATTTTATTTATAATATGAGAATATTTGGCAGAAAAACTTGTGAATCAATCTGAGCCTGTGTGGTGTGAATGGTGGACCAGGGAAAAAAGAACGAATCACTCACTGAGATGACTTGTCACTCCTGAGTCATACAAAAGATTAGTTAAAAATGAACGAATCGTTCGTGAACGAAATATCACTAATGACGATGCAGGGGCACAACTAGTGGAATTGCATATATTTGGGATGAACATTACTTAACTTCAGCAAGGGAGTCCCATTTCACATCTGCTGCTCATCACTCAGATGTCCATGTGGATGTTTTTTTTTTTTTTTTTTTTATCTCAAGCAGGGAAAGTTGGATAAAGCACATGACTCTACATCAGATCTGTGACATGAACACATGGAACCGTCTGCTTTTCTTCTGATAAATTTATATCAAAAGGTGTGTGGATTTGTCTGCATGTGTCTCTGTATGAACAACTGAACTGTGGATACATATAACAATCACAAAAAATTAACATAAGTGTGGGAGTCAAAACTGGATGGAAAAAAAAGTCTAACTCCATGAAGGATTACTTTTGGTACATTTGCGCCCCCAGTTTGTTTCCTTTGATTCAGCATCCAAGGAAGTGGAATTGTATCCTGCATCATTTTCCATGGAAGTGGTACAGATGAGTCTGCTACGACACTCACTCTCTGTTTAACAGCCCAACAAGTTCAGCTACAGAGTGAGCCTTCTGATTTGACATAGCAGAATGGTGTTGGGGCTGTCGGGATCAGATAAGGCTAAATTAGTAGTCATTTGCTTATCATGTCAGGGGCTTCAAACGAAAGAAAAAAAAAAATGTTGCATTTCATTGTTGTGTACGTTTTTTGGCTGTGATAACTATTATGTGATTGCGAGATTATGCTCACGCATCATATATATATAATCACACAAGAAATGAATAGCATAATATATGACCTGAATAACTTCTATACACGAATCTGAGTTCTCCCCCGTGCTTACATGGGTTCTAACAGATGACATGCATGGGCTAATTGGTAACTTTACATTGCTGGTAGACAAGTGTGTGACATTTTTAATGCACACTACGAGTCAAAAGTTTAGACACACTTTTCTATTCTTTTGAATGAGAAAGTGTGTCCAAACTTTTGACTGGTAGTGTATGTGTCAATATGTCAGCCCTGCAAGGGATTGGTCAGTTGTTCAGGGTGAACCCAGCCCTAACCCCAATGTCAGCTGGTGGAACAATTGCAATTCCCATTGGAAAAACACAGTTAGTGAGGGTAAATGCATGGTGTCAAACCAATGAACTTAGTTTATAGACACAACAGTCCATTTGGGAGGCTGGGCAGTTATGTCACATCATGATGGATCTTTAAAATTACACATTATGACAATGAAATACAGCTAAGCTAGCTCACAATGCCATAGCTGACATTTTCAAAAATGAGAACTGACTTCAAATATGAATTCACTCAAAATAATAAACAAAGCCCTAATAAGATATAATAATAATAATGATCAGAAATCCAAATCACAATATACCAGCATGGGGAAAAAGTTTGATCTGTAGATACTTGACATTTCATCAAGTCAGTCTCCGGTTTGTTTATTCTATCTAGCACTAAAATAATCTTCACTGGGGAGGTTGGAGATGTAGCAGGAAGGTTAATTATGACAGCAATTAAACAAACTAAGGAAAGTT
This sequence comes from Echeneis naucrates, assembly GCF_900963305.1. Classification (NCBI taxonomy): domain Eukaryota; kingdom Metazoa; phylum Chordata; class Actinopteri; order Carangiformes; family Echeneidae; genus Echeneis; species Echeneis naucrates. Next base: position 21,374,514 of record NC_042531.1, on the reverse strand, counting down.
ATCGTAGGATTTTTTTTTGCCACACACTGGGCTATTGTTTTCTTCCTGAAAACTGGGCTCAGCTATTCACTTCAGCCAATCTGAATAAAGATAAGGACAAAAATAAAGAAAAAAATGGTCACATTAAATTTGAAAGCATTACAAAACGACTAAATTTTTTCTGTCAGGGTAGAACTGAAGAAATCTCAGGCCCCTTTTGTTTTTACTGTCAATGCATCACTTTCAGTGCCAGTGTCAGTACGTCTGTTCGGGGCAGGAGGTTGGCTTTTGTTCTGAGAGTTGCTGCAGCTTTGTGCTGCAGGTGAGGAATATGGACATTGGCTTTCTCAGACAATAGCGACCTGTGTCCAAATAAAAGCCAGGCCTCATCTCTGCTGGGTCCTGTTCAGGCTCTTTATTTACAGCTGAGATATTGAGATCCTTTTTACCAGAATGAAAAAGCACTCAAGAAGAAAAAAAAACAAAAAAAACACAGGCATGGCCTTGACTGCAAAATAGAATTATCCCCTGGTGCTTTTCCCTCTGCCAAACGGCATATTTTTTTTAAGCTGAAATGAACAGAGAACAAATGGAGGGAAGGCCTGACAAAAGGCACAACACCTGCATGGGTGATCATAAATTAAAGGACTGTACCAGGTCTTTTGCATTTTGTTCAAGCCCAATAACTCACTGAATTTGTTTTGTGTGACCCTTTGTGACCAACTATCTGCCATACAAAGCACGTCACATATAAATCACAGTGGTCATGCTTTCACTTGTAAAGCAGTTTTTTAAACAGGGACTAATTTCCATGGTGGGGATCTGTTTCAAATTGTTACATGTATACTCACTTGCTTCCAGGTGTGTAAGTATGTTCGCATAATTGTGAATGACATGCTGTGCACTGGTGCAATCAGAGATTGCAATGATTGTAAAACAACAATCATCCTCAACCATGGCCATCTTGGATACATAGTGGAGGGACTACAACATGGTACATGTGACAATAGCTTGAATGACTTGAATTCATAAAATCAGGATCCTTCCACTGCACCTAGAGATGTAAATAAAAATGTGGTAACCCAACAAGGAACAGCTAAGTGTCAATAATGTGACATCATCAATTAGTTTGTGAACTGGCGTTGTGGAGCCTCCAGTTTGTAATTTGACTGTTGGCTTGAGATTTGAAATTCAGGAATGAGTTGAACACATTGAATGGCTCTTTTAAATGAACAATGAAAACAGAGACACAGTTGCGTGCTGTTTGTTGGCGAGCTGTTGTTTTTATATGTAAATTGTCCACTCTGCCTTCATGTGACACATGAAGGGACTACGACAGCTTCTACTTCCAGATGAAGGTCCAGGGAGGATAGATTCGAGCATGCACAGAACACATTCTCTTATTCAATTGGAGAGTGGCATTTACATGCAAGTTACCTAATTATCTATCGAATAATCTGGGTCTGGTACTCTGATTTAATCCATTTCCAATTTGATTAAGGTGTTTACATGCATTTTAAAACTCAGATCATAATCGGAACGAGGCAATACTGATTATCTACGGAGAGTGCATGCTAACATACTGACCTAAAGTCCCTGTACTTCCACAGGTTCAACTAGTTCTGGCTCCACATCAGACACCACTGGGCCTAAGTCATTATCTGGCCAAATGACATTATAATCAATAATTCAGTGTAATTCCCACTAATAGTGTATATATTGGTGGGACGATTAAATTTGAATTATTCAGATCCAAATCTTAAATTACAATTGCCACCTGTGATTATTTCCTTGATAAAAAGTTGTAACATATGGTTAAGTCATAAGAAATAAATAAATATAACAACATGCCAGTCTTAGTACAGCTAAAGGAAAGGAGCGGCTCCTTAACATCCCTTCATAGCCATAAATCCCATCTCTACTGTTTTCCATCTTGTTTTTATTTGGAGGAGAAGGTAGAACTCAGTAGTGAGGACTGGCTAAATTCTAATTTCCTCTAAGGTGAACATTATGTTGTATTGAAGAAGTCTTGAACTAGACCACAAACTCATGAGGAAAACACTCCTTGAGCCATTAAATCAAGTGTCAAATCAGGGTAATTATTCCATAGACCTCAATACAATCTGGCTTCTTTTAAGTCGGCCTACTGATGGTCATTTAATAGAATTCAGGTTTAAGTTTGTTATGCATTGGCCTAACTTATAACAATCTGTGTAAACAAATAGTAAGAGGCATTTTTAGATTATGATCTAAGTAAAGTGTGAGAATATGATGAAGAGTTCTTTCTTTTATGGCACAAAACTCAATGTCACAGAGAAGGTTATTTCAGGTTAAAAACATATTTTTTTGAATATCAAGAGGGTGACACAGATTTATAGAGCAATGATTTTTTTAGCCAGGAACAGTAAAGAAAAAGATGGCGTTTTGTGCTTCATTTACTGAGAAAAGAGCACTCAGCTAATTGAGGATAGATTCAGTAACTGGAAAAATCGTTCAGCCTACTTAGGTAAGCATGAGAAGTCTTCAGAACCTATCACAGACTTCAGAAACGCACCGCAGATCAGGTGATTCAAGATCTAATATCTTCTGAATTTAACTGCTGGACAAAGATTTTGTGGAGATTGATTGCTTTTGCAAACCAGCACAATTTTGCATTGTTTGAATCCAGCTACAGAAATCTGCTTGGACAAGTAAAACCGATGGCTCAGGATGACCCAATTGCCCCATCGTGTGGGAAAATTTGCTGTTCCAGATAAATAAAGCAAGCAGGATCCAACAGAGACAGGGAGGAAAGATTGTCCGCAGATTGGAGCACAGAATTGATGATAATCGTGCAGGAAGTCTAAAGCTTCAGATGAAGGGTTCAAATTACATTGTTCCAAGCACATGCACTATCTCAACACGATCTACATGTAAGGAAACATCTTTGACATCTATCAAGATTTGAGTGTGGCTCTCAAGACTGCCTCTCTTGGACAACAGTTATGGATGGTGTAATGATGCAGCCTAGAATCAGCATTATCTCGGCGAGGGTAAAACAAAGTAAATAAATAATCAGATTTTATAAAGATTTACTTGTATTTCATAGTGATCCTAACTGGCAAGTCAAACTCAAACACTACAGTTGCGCCTCATTTTGTTTCCCGATGCACCAAAGAAATGTGGGATGACATTTTCTCCTCTCCTTTTCCCTAAAAGCTTCCTTCTCTTTCAAATGTATCAATTTTTATCCTGAAAATATCTTATCTATATAATAATACCTTATCTTAATAGATTATTTATTTTTTGCCATTTCCATAATAACTCCCTACTCCTCATACAGCCCACAGGACTGCTGTCCAAAGGTCGAGATTTATTATAGTATTTCAAAATGCATCACACAAAGTAATGTGCAAATAGTGGTTGCCAACCAAAAAATATAAACCATCCTGCAATTTGCGCTAATGGTGAACCACAAAAAACAACTAGCCAATTAGATTCAGGGGCCTGAAGACCTGACCATTAAATGTTTCCAGGCACTCTTAGATCTCTGTATTTTTCTTCTAAATGACCCTTTGTAAGTTCCAGACTTTTTCACTTTTAATGTCATGGAATGACATTGTCAACCTTCTCTGTTCCTGTGTGCGACCACTAGCTCTTAAGTAAAGATGAAATTTACTCTTTACCTGCTCACCAGGTTGACCAGCTCAGTTCCTGAGTTTAACACTGTAAAACATTGATTGTTATGTTTCACCTTCCAAAAGAAGATGTCAACAACCGAGGTCGAGCAGCAACAGATCAGTCAGTCTGTCACTGTCTGCCAAACAGGAGAAAGGCTCAGAGCCTCTCCACAGTTTCCGAATACAGGCTCCAAGCATTTCTCTGTCGAATAAGGCCTTGGCTACTTTTAGGGTAATAACATAGAGCCTAGACCTGATTCACAATATAAGAACACAAAAAGTATGGGACCTTTAACATGTGCTCTTGTAGATTCCATCTGCTGCAGAGGTACCGGTGTTTACACATGTTCACGTTGTATGCGTTAATGATGTGTCATCCTGCTAGAACATGTCACCAGATTTATGTGGCTGAACATGTGGACACCTGCTGAGGTGACACACTTAATGTTCCCCATTTTTGCTTAATTGTCTTTGTTTTGTCCTTTATCCTGATTAATTCTGGCATATTCCCATACTGTGGGAGGTAGTTGTATTTTTGTTCTTGATAATCATTTGCATGCACTGTAGAGATTAAATATATTTGTTTATTAGACCTAAAGTCAGAGTTCAGTACTCACTCTGGGACAGCATCTATACATGTGAAAATAATATGACATCAAAGCCAAAATGGTTGCTGGCTGCTGCTTTTTAATATTCTTTCTGGTCATTTTTTAAGAAGATATGTTTGTGGTTTTAAGAACCAAAAACCATCTTTGGAGCGCGATTATCAACAGGTTTAATCTACCCCAAAGAGGTTCCTCTGCACCTATTTTCTAATTGGCTGACCGCCATTATATTGGGACATCACAAGGAATATTTTTGAATACTGGCTGTGCACACTCTGTCATGCATTGAACTATTTAAATGTTATAATAATATACAATAATAATATTTTCCTTTCCTTTCCTTTCCTTTGCTTTACAAAATTCCTCCTAGACCCGCTCACTGATTAAGGTACAATGGTGTTGGTTGGTGTGGAAGAGCTAAAGATTGTGTGAAAAGCAATGTGCTGATGTAAACAGTGGCCTTTTTTAGTGATGAACTCAATCTGCAAACTTACTTTGAGAGCATATCAGTTTACAGCTGGGTTCCTTCGCACTGTTCTCAACTGTACATTTCCTGTGAAGAATCATCTTTACATTTTGTTATCACGTGTTATGGAAGTGTATTTTATGGTCACAAATTTCTATGACATCATTTTTTAACAAAGTGTTCACAATGTAAAAAGGATACTTTCTAAAGCTACTGTCTTTTTTGAACCCTGGGGGACTGCGGCTGGGAGAGATTTACTTTGAAGGTATGAAACATCATACTGGCTGCGACATTTTGCAGTGGGCTTCTGTCGGGTCAATAAATGGAACTATAAGTAAGGGAAATTTGCAATCTTTATCAATCTTAGAGACTGTGACAAGTTAACATTTATTAAAGCCAGGCCTTAAGGCACTTCACCTTGGCTATACGGTCTTGTCAGTGATGTTTAATATCAGTGTATCTTGTTAAAAAGCTTTTTAATTAGTAGAGCAAGGGGAAAATATCTCATCCATTTATTCCCCTTGCCCAACCATGATCTGAGTCCCGACTCATCAAGAACCAATTTTTGAGCCAAAACTGGCTTAGAGCTATATAGGTGAACAGAATACTTAAAAACCTATGTTGAAGTGGGAAGAGTAATGCTTAATTTTTGCACATTACATTCCCACTCACAGCCTACAAGTGTTACTGACATTGCCTTTGTCATTTTCTCTCTACCTTGCAGACACTTGTAATGGCCTGGGCTTCGAGTTCCCTCTCAGACAAGAACACGGAGCTACATTGTCACAATGTCATTCAACAGGCTTGAAAAAGAGAGAGAGAGAGGGGAGCTAAATCATTCCCGTGCTTCCATGCACTCTTCTTATTTGACTAACCTTTGGTGTGAAGCCGCTCAATATTCTGGGTTTGGAGCAGCTGCTATCCCAGATCAGTGGAGACTGAATACATTAAGTCAAGGTCTGTGTTCAGGCATGGCTGCAAATGCAATTATTTCATGCCCCTAAAATCAAATAATTTCAGTACCTGCTGAACTCAAAAGAGAGCTTATTTTTCTTTTTTTTCTAAGCAGCACACGGGTACCTGCCTGGAGCAATTAGAGGAAGCACTGTGCAGATCCACAGCACTTTCTCCACATGCATGTACAAAGTTGTTCAAGTAAATATCCACACTTTTACATGCTTACCCAATTAACCCCAAGATCATTGCTAACGCAAGGCTAGGGAAATATAGACTATAAATAAATATTTAGTAACACAATTTTTTTGATCACCTTGCTTTGTTATTTTGCAACAATTTGATTTCACATCATTAAATGCACGGCTAAGTTTATACAGGACAGTGATTTAAAATATTTTGAAAGTCCACCTTGATTCAAGTTATATCTTTTAATGTCCATTACCTCATGGCCTTACTTGATCAACAACACAAATGTCTTGAAAAAAACAAAAATGTGACTTGTTATTATTCCCATTTGTGTGATTCATATTGTGTCTATACCTTCAACCCTTAAACTTAGCCGGTCAATACATTATAAAACATATTTTGTTGAAGCATCCTTAGACCTTACCCCTCTATCTGTTCAAGGATGATATTGGCAAATGGCCACCTTGAGCTTTCTTTGATGATTTGTATTCTGCTGCATTTTGTGATCAATGGCTGGCCCCAGTGCACAATGCATACTCATAAAGCAACCAATCAAATGGTCTATCTGTCAATGTTTATTTAAATATTTCTTCTTTGTTTATTTAAGTTTTATCTATTCCCATAACATAACATATCCCCTTTCAAAAAAGTGAAATTTGACATGAACAAATTTCTCTTTTGGGCTCATAGTTTTTTTGAACAAACAAAGAAGAGTTGTTTGATTAAATCACTTTCATTTGTGTTATGGAACATGGTTTTGCTCTAAAGATGAGTACAACAATCTGCCATTTGGCCAGTCAACCACTGCAGTGCAGACAGACATATATATACATATACTATATATATATATATATATATATATACTATATATATATATATAATATATATATATATATATATTAAATTGCCCCCAAGTACAGTGCTTCTTGGACTTGTATGATGAAACTTATGTGGATTTTTCCTTGAGCACCATCCAGCAGTTACATTGCTGATGTTCAATAAATTATCTAAGTATTGGATGGACACAACTTGACACTCTGGGCATGTGATGGCCAACTGGCCAATCATTTTGCCCAATAATATTGAAAAAGTTATGCCTTGGACAGGTCAATTTCCTTTTCCTGCCTTTTCTCTGTGGTGTGTCATTTTATCTGGTTGCACAGCTTCCAACTTTACTTTGTGCATTGTGTCACATTAAACACTGACTTTAACACTTCGAAATGGGACTTCAAAATAAAATAACACTGCGGCAATTCTGACATATAAACAGAGGGAGTTAGATATAAAGACCTGTCTCTAATAAAAGTCTGGAGTTGGAAGTAAATAAAGGCTATAATTGTGGAAGCTCTGAGCTTTAACAGAAATGAAATAGGAAAGATATTCTCTGCACCTGTCTATACTTTGTATTTCTGTGATTTGTGATTTTTTTCAGACAATGATATAAAATCAGGATTTGACCATATGCATATCGAGCATATGGTCCAGCAGTGCCAGAGTTTGAGCTAGTATTCCCCGATGTCTGTGTTATAGTTTATTTGTCCATCAGCACATTTCACTGTACCATTATTATGAAACTGTGACATTATTGTTTATTTATTTATTTATTTATTATTTTATTAATTTTGGGGCACAGACACTTATGCAACACAATATATGTGCACGATAATGCTTTTTAGAATAAATGGCTACAGAATTCAAAACCCTCATGACATTTAATTTCCACGCTTTAATTTTATGTTTTCCTTATTATGTTGTCATGTCAGTTGCCTTGAGGTAATTTAAAAAGGGAAAGTTAAAGAACCTCTTACGCTGTCTGAAGAGATGGTATATATGTGAGGTGGTACAAACATAAAAACATGCAGAGACATGCAAACATGCAGCACTAAACAGTTATCACTGATTCCCACCCCAATTACCATCACTGCTTCTCTCACCCTAACTCCTCCCCACCAGGTTCCATTCATCATTAAATTAATGTCCTGGCATCCATTTCACTGGCACAGGTCAGGACTCAGAGGTGGAACTGAGGCACTTCTGCATTTTGATTGTGATTTTGTAATTTTATTTCAATATTCCTATATTTGTTTTCTCCTGTCTCTTCTGTCCATGTGTGCTGTGACAGATTACGTGGGTGGGCGAGAGACAAGAATATGAATCTGTGTGTGTGTGTGTGTGTGTGCAGAAAAGGGAAAGCATAATCTCTCAAGATGTCAGCGAAGCAATTTTATTTCTCTCCTAGCCATCCAAAGTTTGTCATTTGGCAATCACATTGTAACAGGCTTTATTCACCTCTTCAGGATTGCTCTGTTTCACCATGCCTAACAAATGTTCACAGGGAACATGAAGAAGAGTAATGTCACAAAATGATAACATTACTCTTGAGTGCATGTGTGCGTGTGTGTGTGTGTTTTCACTGGTGTTCTGCAACATTAATCTCTGACTCTGTTTGTAATCCCAAACTAAATGTATCACTTACTCAGAATACATATTTGTTTCACAGCAACTATTTTCAGTGCTGTAAAAACATCAAATGCACAACTTGCTAGAGATGTGACAGCTTTTCTTCTGAGAAAAAGGTCCTTTTTTTGACACAAGTACAGCACAGAAGTTGCATATGCAGAAAACAGTTGCAGCAGCTAAGGTTCGAACCAAGGTTGGATGGTCTGGGCCAGGTTCTAAGTCTGAACTGCCTCACCAACCCTTGAAATACTACTGAGCTGCACCTATTGAAAAAAACTAAATATTTCACTGGATATGGTCATATTTACAACAAACTGGCTGATTAGCTAAATCCTCTGAGCATGCAAATCAACATTGAACTTTAAGGTTTAATATCAAGTGTTTATCATGCATTGCCTCACAGCAATAGGTTCATGATTGATTCTGGGGCCTGGGGCTTGCATGTTTGCATGCATGCATTTTTTCCAGGTACTCTGGTTTCGTCCCGCAGTCCAAAAAAATGCAGTTGGTGACTCTCAATCATCCGTAGGTCTGAGTGTGAGTGTGAGTGGTTGTTTGTCTCTGTCTATCTCTGGTGACCTGTCCAGGGTTTACCCCACCCTTGCCCAGAGTGAGCTGGGATTGGCTCCAGCACCTCCCCTGACCCAGAAATGGATAAGGGATAGAAGATGAATGAATTAATGTTTGTCATACGGAGTGCATACTGATTACACTGACTTACATTTGAATTAACATCTGCTACAGCAAGAACTTATGATGTGCCCACTTGGTATGGTGCCTCACAATCTGGCTCCTGGTTCAGCCAATCACACTGCCTCTAAAACTAAAAAATGCACACTGTATTTTTGCCCAATAACACATACTGAGGGAAAAATAATGAAAGCAGCATGAAAACAACAAAGTGTAGATCAGCATGGTAGGAATTTGTGTATGCAACCTCTAATGCTTTTATCACCACATTAAAGTTTCCAGACAACCTGTATGGTAACAAGAGATGCTTGCAAAGAACTAATCACTAGATGCACTGTTTAGTTTTTTTTTTCTTTTCAAGAAATAAATCATTCACCCACTTGTTTAGATCAGCCTCCTATATATATATATGCTAAACTATTCAGCTATAAGAATTAGAATTAGAATTTTTCCTATTTTTACACCATGTGTTTCATGTGATCTTGGTGTAATTAATCCTATATGTCAGTGATCCTCAGTATTTTTTTCACAAAAGCCGCATTGGTAGAGCAAAGTCAAGAGGGAGCCATAAAATTATTACTCGGAACACCTGATGTTTGCCTTCCCGTTCCCTCTGCAGCGTCTTCATTTTGATTTTCGTTGGCTGCTTCCTCAGACTCTTTATCTTCACTATTCGTTACAACGCTGTGTGTATATTAGTTGAGGTGAAAGGAGAAGTATTGCGCCAATGTTTGTAGTGCAGTTCACTGTATATTTATGTAGCACATTTGAAAACAAATTATTGGTTGTGTTACCATATTGTTATAGGATATCACTTGGGCGACCAATTAAAGCATGTGGCTTGTGAGCCACGCAATGAGTATCTCTGCTATATGCTATATTCTTTTTCTCCAGAGCCTCCCTTTGGTATACAACAGCTCATCAAGTGCTCTGCTTAGTTTATTGCTACCACAGAAGTTACAATGGTCAGCCTCCACCCTCATGCTGGGGGGTGATAAAGGGGATTGTGATATTCATGGACAGAATTTTGAGGTGCAGCCATGGTGAGGAGGTCCTTTTGACACCTCTTACACCCCGCGACCCAACTTCGAATAAGCAGTTGAAGATGGATGAATGGATATAGAAGGTTTAGTGCGTAAGTAACATTACAAAGGATGAAAAGGTGGTATTTTCAGAAAATTAAAGAATGGAATGTTGTTCCCATTTTTCATTAGTCAGCCAAAAATGTATTCTATTTTTCTATGCTCTGCATGCAATTTTTATGTTACAATAGCGTGGTTTAATTTTTATCTTTTGTCAATTCCTTGCTGAAATGGGGAGACATCTTCAAGAGTAGAACTTGCCTGTGCTTTGAGGAAATAATGATCAATGATTAAAAAAAACTATTTTTAATTTTTACAGTTCTTTTCAGACTTGTCTTGTTACCATTTTCAAAACTCATCACACTGAAATACATACCTCAGTGCATCCCTTGATGTTGTAAAATACATTATCAAAACTAAATATTTCACCCAAAAGTGACTCATCCAAATGTGTGCATCTATCTCAATACCTCCAAAGCAGCTGGAGAAACATTTGATCTGTAGCTTTACCTTCTACAATAGACATAATGTGTTAATGTTAACTCTAAACAAAAGCATGTTTTATTATATAAGAAATTTGTATGTGTAAATATGAGTAATTTCAATAAAAGATAAAGAAGCAAGGCAAATTCATAAGCTCTGCTTCTGGAGTTAGAGTGATGAATAATGGCCAGAAGTATTTTACAATGTCACAGTGAAGGTGACCTTTGACCTTTTGTACATAAAATATTAAAATGTATTTTTATTTAATATTTAATATATATGAGTAAAATAGATTAATGTTTGCTATACAAATCCTTAGGCTGTGGAAAAAAAAGCAAAAAACAAAAAACACTGGTGATTTTGAACTTTGACCTGTGCCAATTTCCCTTCGAGTAATCTTGAGATAACACATTTATCACTGTGTTATGGGAGGTCACAATGATCTTTAACCTTTAGCACTAGAACCACCGTGAGGTCTCTTGCCACTTAAAATGCATGTAACTCTTTGCCTAAAACCCCAATGTCTCCCAGTCCATGACTTTTCCTAAAATTGTGTTCTACATCATCTCGTGCATTTTCGTGATTCTGGAATAAAAAATTGAGAATTTTTTTTTTTTTTTTTTTACCTCCATTCATTCTAATGCAAAAATGGTAAAAACACTGAATTCATATAGTCACATACATTATATAGCCAGTCAGATACACCGCTAAAAACACTTTATAGTAATGCCCCCCAATCTTACACTCACTCACATTCTCCCAAAAGCAGCATTATTGAAGCCATTGCTAGGGCAACCAAGTCAAGGCCCTTGGTTATCTAGCAATGCTAACTTATATTTTTCGAATAGTGTGTGCATCTATAAATAGTCTGACTTGAATTCCCATTCATTGTGAGGGCAATTCAAGAATGTTATTTGGTTACTTAGCCAGTCAGTCAATTAGTTAGTCAGTCAGCCAGTCATTAGTCAGTTAGCTAGGAGAAAATGGACCCAAGCCAAGGGAAATGGTCTATGACCGTCACCTAGGCTTTGGCAATGCTTAAGGACATCAATAATGATAGTTTGATAGTTTAACTAAATTGAATTGTTGTTATTTTTTTTACCTTGAGCTTGGTAGAATTTGGACTCTGTGATCAAAATAAATAAACATTTACTCACTCAATTGTTGTTATGTTGCTCAAAACAAATACATCCCAATGTGGCAAAATTGGGTTGGAGCGCGGGAGGGGTCTGGGTTAGGTTAGGTTGGGTTAGGTTAGGGGACAAGAGGCTCATTGTTTTTTTCTGAGCAGCTCTGGCACAGGTGGCGTATTCACTTAATAAATGTTTTTTTTTTTTTTTTTATGGGGGGAGGAGGAAGAGAGAAGAAAAAAGAGACAGAGAGGAAAGAAAAAACAAAGGAGGGGGGTGGGGGTTAGGATTAGGGTTGGGGGGATGGGGGGGCATTTACATTATGGCACAGTTGCAATCATAAAGCTTGTAGTGAAGCGAGGTCAAAATTACCTCTTGGCAGTTCTAGGAGTATGTGGAATGTTGTTGGTTCTAGTGTTAACCACCAAAGCTCATCATCAATTCCTCCTTCAATGTTGAGTTTGAATAAAGTACCCTCGAGGCCATTCTGAGATTTTGTGCTTAGAATGCAATGAATAGAGACCATGACAGTATAATGTCCACAGTCTTAACTGTTGGTGGTGCAGGAGGATCAAAATAAAATACAGTAGCTGATAATACATTGCAATAAAATAACATTATAGGTCTTTGGATGAAATAACATCTTTGGGGTTCAACAGTACAGCAACTGAATTCTCCCTGCGCATTTAACACATGAATGACCTTTCATAACTATAAATACTAATAATAATAATAATAATAACAAAAAATCAGCCCTAAAACCCCTTATGTTCTAAATATCTTATTGTCCATGTCTATTTGTCTTTATTCTGTCAGAATAAACTCAGACCAACTGCTCCTCACTCTGAGATCAGAAAGATACAGGATTGAGCCCAGAGACTTTGGCTATACAAGAAGCTGACAGCTAGTGAACTAGTACTTCTGAACAGTGCCTTCTCAAATCCTCTGTAGTTAGAGAGTTGTCCTTGTACTGTGAGAGTTATTTTGGTGGAAGTGGTGACTGAGGGTCTTTGGGATCAAATGTTTACACAATCTAGTTCACTGTGCTGCGTGTCTTGAAAATAAAAGTGGAGGTGATTTTGAGAGCTAAATTTTTTTGTCACAGCAAGTCAGCTCTGGATTTGGCCACAGTTTTTATGCTGGATGTCCGTCCCATTTATCCAGACTTGGGGCCACCATAAGCCTACCACTGGTTTGCCTTGTGACTGGGGTTGGGACTCTGCATGAAAAGCTACTGAGCTACTACCCCAGGCGGCAAGAGCAAAATTTTAATAACAATCTTAAAAAAACAAAAAAAAAAAAACTTGGAATAAAACGTATCTCTGGGAACATAACAATTACAGTGTTATATTCTATTCCCTTATATTCAAAATACTGGATATTGTAGCATTGACTAATGAGATTACTCTGAAATCCATAATTAAGTAGTCTAAGGACGAATTTTCAATCAGTTTGGATTACATCAAAGCTGGACTATCATGAAATCCCATCTCGCCCACAAACATTTCCCTGCGCTCACGGTATTTGTATTGGGTCTACTTTCATTACTTTGCATATCCTGTAGTCAGCAGGGTGAAGGTTAATCAAATGTATTTCATTCCATCAAATAGCTGTTATGAATTATCTTTGACTCCAAAAAAATCTGATCATCCAATGAGGGTCACTGGTGTAATCCTTCAGAATGATTATTTCTGCAATAAATCCTTGGATTACAGCTAGCATTTGATCTGGAGTCTCTCCCTCTAGTGGTTCTGCCCTGTTGTCAATGGCCTAAAAATGTTAATTTCAGCACATTTCACAGTAATTTCAAGTCATGTCTTTTTTTTATTTTTAGTAGGGAATTTGTGCAGACATGCCGTTATCCCAGAATTTGGGTGGAAATGCTCATAACTGCGTATGTCTGCTACATCAGCCATACGTGGACGTAACCTATTTCCGCCTTTACTACAGCTAGTGGAAGACATGGTGGAAGTTAAACAGAACTGGTCTGTATTGGACACAAATACATTACTGGAAATATGAAAAGAACTTAAAATTGATGAAGCAGAAGCAAAAGTACGGCCTGAAGAAAACAGTGCAGATCCATAGAAAATAAAAAAAATAAAAATTTCAAAATGACACATGAAACAGTGCTTGTTTACATCGGAAGTAGCTTCTCTTACTAGTACTTCCTAAACGTCAGACAATTCTGCGCATGTCAAAATAATTTATTCCATTCAAATGTGAAATGCACGTAAACACACATCATGGGTTAGGGTTATGGGTAAGATCAGCTTTTTGTGGGGTCCATGTAAAAAGTAAAGCTCTAATCCCAATTGCAATCAGATTGAAGAAATCTTGCGCAAGTAAACAAAGCTACTGATGGAGCTTGGTTTTCAATAAATATCTTATTTTCCCACTGAAGTGACCAAACAGTCACGTCCAGGAACCACACCTTTTCATTGAGCATCATCAGGTGAAACCTTCCAATACTTTGGTATTTGACCAAAATATGATGACATTTCCTTTGGCCTCTATCGCATTTTGTCTTCATGTCTACTAAACAAATGTTAGCATGTTAAACAATTTGTAAATATTGTACTTATGAATTTGGCTACTGATTGGTTGCTAGTATTAAGCGGTGTGAAATGTCTGTGACATTATCTCTCACTTAACATTTCCAATAATATTGTGTGGGAGATTTCATCCCACAGGTTTCAGGTTTTAAAACTCCTCGGTGAATGAAAGAATGAAACAAAGAAAGTAATCATAAAAGCCTTCTAAAAAGGAAAAAGATTTTAAAACACATTAGTGTTGCTGATATTCTGGAGTAATTTGTCTCAAATGAATGAGCACACCCATATTGAGTTGATTGGTGAATAAATATAGTTTTGAGTACAGTCATTTAATGCTTTGTATTTAAGGACATAACAGATAGCCAATGTATGACTTCAATATAATCTGACTTCTTTTTACAACTGGTGGAGTCAACCTTTGATGGTCATTAGATAGATCTCTAAGACATGTCCACGTTACAACATAATTTGTTATAGATATGAAGCCCAAGTTGATATTTCAATGCAGGCTTCATATGTGAGGTGATAATGGGAAGGAACTTGTTAGTTATCATCCCTTCAAGAAAATAGATGTTATGTACACTAGTGTCGGCTCATCTTAGCAGTTTGTGCAAAGCACTGAAACAGAAAATGATTCTAAGTGCATCATCTCCTTTCTCTTGCATTTTTTCACTCGCTCTCTCATACCATAGTCTCCAAAGATCTGGTGAAATCCCACGTCTGCTGTGCTGGCTGTCAGCAATGCTCACCTTGTGTGACAAATACCACTTCCATTCCTTTTGACATCTGCCATATAATGTCTTGTTGTTGAGATAAGTAAAAAAAAAAAATTACACACATACAAGTGTTTTCCTTGCGGTGCAGCCACTGCTGATTGTATAAACACACACCTATGGAGACACCCCACCCACCATCACTGTCACCTGCTAATGGCAAAAAATCTCAAGTTCAAATTTCCATGTAGCACATTTAGACTTCCCTGGAACCACTGTTGTATCTCTGTCTACCAGCTCTAATGCAGAGAAAAAGCTAAGAAGGATTAAAAAAGTAAGATCCAGCCCTGTAAGGAAAAAAAAAAAGGAAAAAACACAACGGTGCAGATGGGGAAAGGAATCACAAAGCAGGTTTATCCAATGTGCCTCCCCATTGGAACAAAATAATTAATATAGGGAGGGAAAGAAATCTAATTAAAAATTATGTGGTGGATGGGAACCAAGGATGGCCTCTCATTTTGGCAGAGTAGAACAAACACACATATGAGGTGAGCCATATTGAATTGAGTTAAGTAAAGGTCATGTTCTACAGCACACAGGTGGGAGGGACCCCTCTTTCAACCTGCATTCCAGCTTGTTATGCATCTATTTTTATTCGGCAAACATTCCTCCGTGACAGTTGACCTTATCTCTGCAGCCTGAAATATGGGTGTCAGAGAACTTGATCGAAAGCAAATTCATTTTATGAGCTCTACTGTAATGTGTTGAGTTAATTCCCAGCTAAATGTCAGGGGAAATGTTGGTTGTTTGGAGGGGAACTGAGGTGGGGCTGGGGGGGGGGGGGGGGCGGTTGTGGTTCCCTTCACTCTCGCCTGGTGTTCTAAACAATGTGTTCTACCTGATGGGGTTGAATTCATATCGCTGATTTTAACTCTTGTCTCAGACAAGTTATTTGGCTGATTTGCTGCTCGCAAAATGTCATTCATTTCTTTACATAATTTGGGGGACCTATCTTCTCAAATCCTACATGTGTCACATTATGCTGAGGAGCATGCCGACCTAACTTGTGTTTCACACACATGAAAGGCTTCCAGTGTCACAATGCAACTTTCTACCACTGAAAATGACATTGTTGAGATTTCTATGCTGTTTTTAGCTATAACACACACAGTGGATCTGATCAATGTGAGTTTATCTCCTGCTTATGTATTGCAACCTTTCAAGATTGCTGTTATAAAACCTCTCCACAAAAGACATTATCTTGATCCAGATGTTGTGGCCAATTATAGATTCATTTCTAACCTCCCTTTCATCTCTTTTCTTGAAAAATTCTTGAAAAACCAGTTGCAAGCCAACAATGTGAACATCTGCATAGGAATGGCTCATTTGAAGGGTTTCAGTCAGATTTTAGAGTAAGTCATACCACAGAAACAGCACTGGTAAAGGTTACCAACGACATTCCAATGGCTTCAGACAACAGATTGGCCTGTTAGATCTTAGTGCTGCTTTTGACACCATTGGACATCATATTCTATTTCACAGACTGAAATATGAAATTGGAGCCACACTAAACTAGTTTAAATTATATATCATATGGGTATCACTTTGTTCATGGTAACAATGAATTTTCTTCAATCCCTTTAGTTAATCATACAGTTTCACAGGGTTCTGTACTTGGACCAATCCTTTTCACCCTATATCTGCTTCCCTTAGGCAGTATTATCCAGTAGCACAGCATTAATTTTCACATTTATGCAGATGATACTCAGTTATACTCGCTGGAATGAAGCTTAATGAAACTAATCAGTTAATCAGGCTTCAGACATGTCTTACAGACAAAGACCTGAATGACCTGCACCTTTTTACTGAACTACTGAACAAAACTGAAGTCATTGTACTTGGTCCTTAGCAGCTTAGAGAAGCATGATCTGATCATATAACCACTTTAGATGGCATTAGTTTGGCCTCCAGTTCCACTCTTTGGAATTCTGGAGTCGTTTTTGATCAGGACATGTCCTTTGTCCCTCATATGAAACAGGTCTATTGTCAGGGAGCAGGGCAAAAAAAAAGTCAATTCAGGGAACAGTCCTCTCTTCATGGGTGGGTATACCAGGGGGCAGATGTGAAGAGCAGGTCAGGAACAGGCAGGGTCAGTAACATGAGATAAGGCATTAACAGAACACTAGAAAGTCTTGCATAACACAGAAGAACAATCTGGCAAGCCAGTGAGAAAAGTTGCCCTGAGGAGGTAGGTGTGCCTGGCTGGTAGAGTGGAGATTCTCTGCAGCTGACTAACAGGAGGAAACAGGGAGACGACGATTGTGACTGAAGATCAGATACATCCTGTCTCAAGAGGATGCAGAAAAACTAGTCCATGCATTTGTTTCCTCTAGACTAGACTTCTGTAATTCACTGCTATAAGGATGTACAAACAAGTTATCTGGAAAGCCTTCAGTTGATTCAGAATGCTGCTGCACAGACATTACAAAGAACTAGGAAAAGAGGCTCCCAGTAAAATTCAGATTAGAATTTAAATCCTTCTGCTAACATACAAAGCTCTGAAAGGCCAAGCTCAATCATATCTCTCTTTCTCTCCCTCTCTGTCAACCCACCCAGACGAGGCAGATGGCTGCCCTCCCTGAGGCTTGTTCTGCTGAGGATTCTGCCTTTTAAAGGAAGTTGCCACTGTTTACAAGTGTTTGCTCTTGGAGGGATATGTTGGATCTCCTTGACAATTCAACACAAATAAATTGATTTGATTTGATTTATAAACCGGCTTGGCTTCTATTTTCAGAAGACATTTTATCTGCATGGGTGTCCTCCAGATATTCCGGTTTTCTCCTACAGTGAATTTTTAAGTTAACTTCTTCGCACAGTCCCCCTAGTGGTTGGGACACCGGCGTCCCAAATTAATAAACATATGAAAGGCATCCTTTATACAGCGAAAGTAGAAAGGGTTTAATGAAAATTCCAACACAGACGTTTTTAACACACTTTCAGCTACATGCACAAAAATTGTGACGTTCCTAGGTGCTCCAGTTACTGAAAATGTGTCGGACGGCAAGACAAGAAGTGACGTCATGTTAACAACAAAGGGACCGTTACCCACTCGTGGTAAACTCAGGCTCCTTAGCGATTACTTGTATTTTCCGTAACTCTGAAACTAACCAGGTTTTCTTGGTGTCTAGTTCCTTATGCTGCTTCCTGACTCCGTTCTGCTCGCCATCACCTCAGACTCTGTACTCACCTGCCTGTCTGGAGACTCCACAGTCCGGATCCATACTGGCTGTCAGCACCTCTTACTGGTTCCTACGTTACCTGTTTTCTGGCTCCATTCCTCCCTTCTACCTGCTTGCCTAGAAACGCCACTGATTCACCAGATTCACCTTGGCAGTCTGCACGCATTACTGGTTTCTACACAATAAACTACAATTCTCATCATATTCAGTGTCCTGAGTCTGCATCTTGTGGTCCCCCTGTCCTTAGCCTTAACAATAGTGACTTTCCTTACTGAGGAGTTGGCAACAGTGGTCTCTGGGATCAATCCTGTGATTTTCTGATGTCAGAGTGTGAAAGATCATTAATGCCTCTTAAGTTCTTACTTGTATTTCCTTTACCATAATGTATCTTTTGTCACATGAAGGTTTTGCAGGATGAGGTCATGCAACTCCATGGGCACCACCCAGATATGACTTATAGGAACATTATTTGGTAGATATTCTTCAGATAAATGTTACTACTTTCTGAACATGTCAAAACTTCAAATGTTACAAGTAAGTGCACTAGTATTTTTTTCTGGGGTACAGCCCTGATTTTGCTCACGTAACAATGAAAAAATCTGAGGAGCATCATTGCCATTACAGAAGATCAGTCAGTTAAATGCATTGATAAAGCAGACAGAACACACACAGTTACTCATCCCATGTTATCATTGCATCCTCTCAGGCATTCTGTCATAAGCAGAAGGAAGAAGTGGAATCTTGGCATTTGTTCTCTTTAAACACAACAGGGCAAGCATGTGTAATTTGTTTGGCAAACAATGTGTGCGAGCAGGGCATGGGCCCGGGAGCGCAGGGATAGTTTCCAGAGGAGAGACGATTTGCTTTTATCATTTTATATTGTCAGCAAATTTGTCACATCTTTGATGATGCAGTGGGGGCAAAAACATCTGGAGAAAGTTAACAAGCTGCTCCGTTTCGCTTGAAATCTAAGTTGAGACAGCTGCGTCCCAATAGGCTGTGCTTTTTGTTCATGGGTAATAGCTTTAGTTTATTGTCAGGCTTTCTGAAGCATGTGACTTATGTCGAAAACAACCAAACATATGAAGAATTCATGTGAATAGATACAGAATGAAAAATATGACATTTTGATCTCATGGTTCATTTAACAATTATTTAGAGACATTCTTTTCTTACATTTTAAATAAGGAAATGTTAATTCCACAGAGAATATCCACTCACTGGTATTTATTTCCATCAAATATTGCTATGTTTTATTTACTTTAAAACAGCACATTAATAACCCTGGGGCATTTTGGGATATATATACTTGTGAATTTACTTCCATATAGAAAAAGTTAGACAATTTTAAACCATATCACTGTTAATGCTAATTTCCTGTATATGTCATGACAATTTTCATGGTTATTATTCATTGCTGTTATGGAACATCATATTTAACAAATGACATAAGAAGTCCTGAAAGTGAAAAAAAAAAAAAAAAAGTTTCAGTTTTTGATATGTTATATATCCATTTTAAGAGTTTAAAGCACATACTCATGGTTATTGAAATAATATTGTAAATTGCAATTACTTTGGCTCAGTTTAATAATGGCATGGGATATTGCCCCATGCCAAATTGCTTAGTTGCCACTTGCCTCCATTACTGCAAGCACCCCCATTGCTTATCAGCTCCCATCCGCTTTAAATTTCCACAATGGACCCATTTTCAGCAAGTAGCCATGAGGGCTCTGCTCCGTCTCAATTAGCACTGAAGTGTGAGGAGCAGAGGAAGTGCTTTTCTTTATTCATTGGGGCTTAGCTGTGACTGGCATGGCCTCAAGTCATCCCAGTCTCCTTCCTCGGGAAGTCTGCCAGATGTTATTGATGTTCACAAATGGCTAAAATTTGCATCTTGATGTACCAAAGGAAGAAGAGAGAAAAAAAAGGAAAACAGCAAAGAAGAGACCACGAAGGAAAGTTGACTTGTGTTGAATAAACAAAATTAGTGGAGGTTCATGTGGCAGGCAGCTGATTTTCTTTCCCTTTTTTATGCTGGCTTGATATGATTGGGATGTGACGGTGGTGGTCGGTGGGAAACAGGATTCTGAGGGGGCTATGGGGGTGTTCTTGAGCTTGTGCATTATGCATGTCTGCCACGCCCCATGCCATGCTTCGACAGTCACATTTGCTTTCTCTTAGCTCCGTTTGCTTTTGTTGTCTCTCTTGGTTGTGCAGAAAATCCACAGTATATGCAGCTGTGGAATGTGGTTGTATGGATGACAAATAATGATCCACCCAACTGTACACAGAGATTTTACAGAGCAATTGTCTTGATGGGAACGATGAGAAAGAAGAGGAACACACAGGACATCTAATAAGCTAAACTTCCAGTCAATTTGAGGCAATTCAAATTTATGAGCTATGCATTGATAATCAGCTATGTCTGGATGCTGTAATGTCATTCATATCATTGGCCTGGGGAAAAAAGTTCACCTCCTCAGATAAGTGGGGGTGGGAAGCTATCGATATTCTATATTAATATAAAAAAAAACAACAACAACAACAACATTGTAATCATTCGTAACTTTCCTTGCTGGGGGACACACATGTTGAGAAAAGGAAAAAGATCATTACAGAGAAAAATCAAGTTTTCATCTAAATATATAAGTATATAATAAATATATATTATTTTATCAGGATTTACTGGAAATAGACCAAATAAAATGGGAATAAATGGAACTGTCCATCCAACTGATATATAAACATTAAAGCCAGTCTGGTGCCATTGAAAACTGCAGCGGAAGAATGAAACAGGATGACATAATTGACACTGAATGAAGAGCTCTAGTCAACCATAAAGTGATAGAAATCCATGTAAACAGCTAGCATGTACAAAAAGATAGAACCACGCTGTGCTTAATGTTTTAACCCCTAACCCTTCACTGTATGAAGAAAGAGAGAGAGAGGGGAAAAAAAAATGCAAAAAGTAGTTTAAGGTGGTGTAGCCTGACAACAACTCTAGTAGTAGATAGCACTAATTACTATAGGCCAAATGCTGAAAGTAAAATCTTCTTTTTTGTCCCAGATCTTCAATTTAATTTAAACATTTTGGTTTCTATGGAAACAGTGACATAGAGCACTGCAGCCCTTGCTGTTGAAATTACTCAAAGAATTTACCTTTTAAATCATCTGGCTTATCAGGAAGTGCTTGACGGTGCATGGCGTTCTTTCCACCTCTGTGTCCTAGCAACATTCATGATGTCAGTTTCGTTAAAACTGTACTTCATTCATCTTCTACCTCAACATACAGAGACAGACAGAGACAAACAACAACTCACACTCAGACCTACGGACAATTTAGAGTCACCTATTAACCCAAACATGATGTCTTCAGACGGTGGGAGGAAACCAGAGTACCTGGAAGAAACCCCCCAAACACGGGAAGAACATGCAAACTCCACACAGAAAGGCTCCAGGCCGGGAGCTGAAGCCATGACCTTCTTATTGTGGGGCAACAGCACTAACCACTATGTTGCCTTGCTTCCTTACTTTTTTAATTGTATCCTGTAATCAGCGGCAAACTGTGGACCCAGATCCTGGGTCTTCAATAGGACCACATGTAGCAAAAAAAATTAAACATAGCAATACAAATAATAGCCAGAGCCCTGTCACATGGATGTTCAGCATATTAAAGGTGTATTTGCCCCAATTGGCTTCACAACACATCAGGGTGATTCTGGAAAAACAGATATTCAAAGCTGGCTATCATGACATTTAATTACAAAAACTAAATGCACTTACCTCACATATTTGTTTAGCTGGAATTAAGGTAAAATGTCTAGAAAAATCATTAACTACTGTTCAACAACTAAAGATGAATCCACAGCTGATCCAATGTTTTTTTTTCTGTTTGTTTCAGCTTAGACTATTGAATTTCAATGTAGATTTAATATTCCTCCCAAAAGTATAACACAAACACCTGAGGTGAAATGGGAAAAGGAAATAGCTCTTTGTAAGTTATGCTCAGCCATTTTTCACTAGCCTTAATGGCCATTAAACTGTCTGCAAATTGTAAGTTATGCCTATAGTATATTTCTTAAAAATGCAGTTTTGGAGTTTCATCACATCTTCCCCCCTATAAAGAAATAATGTTTATTCCTATGAAGAAATATTTACCCGTTAAACAAAGCCATGATAAAGTAGTTTTTGTTTGTTTTAACTTTTCATTTCTTGGCATTGTAACTGCACTTGTAAAGAACTTTTGTTTTTCTTTCAATAGAAAAATAATAAAGTGCAAACTCTCCAAGCATAAAAACAAACTTAGAATCATGTCAACAATTTCGCAACTTCCAATAACCAAAAGTCCTTAACAACAAACAGATCAGTTCCTACTTTGTAGTAAGGTCTGTGGGGCACTGAATGAGTCATCAGCGGCTCAGCTTGTTGTTTCAGCCTGTAAGTGCAGAAAATTTCACTTGACACGGTTGTCTGGCTAATATCTTGATTGTTTCTGAGCCAGTACAATGTTTCTCTAGCCCTAAATTTACACTCGACTTCTCCGAGGTGGCCTTTGTGTATCTTTTGGAGCATCTGTTTGCGTAATGAGGATGGATTAATACTATGTCGTCCACCACTGTGAGCTCAGCTCTACAATTCCAATAGTCTTGTATTCTCATGTGGCAATCCTTTTTGTTGTCAGGCCATCCTTTCTGTACTGTGCTTGAGTTCTTTCATTGCTTCATCTGCAATAGTCTCTCTCCATATTTGTTCTGTCAGCAGTCATAGGCAGAGATGTCATGTGGACAACCATGTCCACATATGCCTGCATTTTCGTGCTTCTCTCACTGTCCGCACATTCCTCCTTATCTACTGCTCCAGACAAGGGGTTGGCACTGTACATGTATTTGCCTTGTGTGTATATCGTGTGCACGTCATTTTTTTTGCAGCCTGATTAGCATGCACGGTATCCATACAGGACATTCATTTAAAGGTTTATTCATGATGGACACCAAAGGTTTATGATCAGTTTCAACTTCAAACATCTGGCCAAAAAACATATTTATGGAAATGCTCACATGCATAAAAACTCAGCAACAGTTTTCAATTTGAGTGTACCTGGACTCGGCGCTTGTCACAGCTCGGGAAGCATAGGAAACAGGTAACCACTGCTCCCAGGCCATATTGTGTTGCATCAGCCAAGATCTCTCTGGGTCATAGAACTTTAACACGGGCTCCTGTGTCAGAGTCTCTTTCAGTTTTAGAAAGCGTTGTTCCTGCTCGTGGGACCAGAGCCATTCATTCTTTTGTTCAAAGAAGACTCCTGAGAGGTGCTGACTGTGTTGACAGTTGTGGGACGAACTTGGCGAGATACGTGACCATTCCTAGGAACCTTCCAAGCTCATCTTTGTTGGCTGGTATGTCCATGTTGTTGATTACTGAAGTTTTTCTTGGGTCTGGCTTAACCCCCTCTTCACACACACATCTCCCACGAAGGTAAGTGATTTCACTCCAAACTCACATTTGTCTTTATTGAGTTTCAGATTCACCTCCCTCATCTAGCAATTGCCTCAGTTTTTTGTCGTGTTCTTCTCGAGTTGAGCCCCAAAACTATGATGTCATCCATCATTGTCTCTACTCCAGGTATGTGCTCAAAAATCATGTGAATAGTTTTATGGTAAACTTCAGGCGCTGACAACATACCGTACGGCAGATGAAGAAGCCTGTACCTGCCCTCTGCGGTGTTGAATATGCACAGTCGGGAAGTCTCCTCGTCTAGCCTCAGCTGCCAGAAACCTGACAAAGCATCTAATTTACTGAACCATTTAGATCCAGCAGATGATTTCTTCTCTGGTTGGTAACTTAGAATGTTCTCTTCTGATTGCTTTGTTTAGGTCCCTTGGATCCAAGCATGTTGTCAGGGCACCTGTTTTCTTTTGCACAACGACCAGTGAGCTGACCTATTCAGTTGGCTCATCTATTTTCTTGATGACTCCTAGTTTTTGACCAGATTTAACCAACACTCTCTAAACCAGATTGAGCGTTATGCATGCACTGAGTCCCAGGATCGGTTGTAAACTCATATCCACGATCAGTAGTTGTGCTCTTTTCTGTCGACCTTTGTGTTTGAAAGTTGCGATGCATCTGCCTTTGACAGGAACATGTTCTCCAGTGTATCCACTCACTTGTTTTTACAGGATGAATTTTGTCTTTACAGTCAGTGCTCTGTAGTCTTCCAACGATAGCAGATTTACATGAGCACCTGTATCTAACTTGAACGGTATTATCATCTGATTCACTGCAACTGGCACAATCCATTCCTTTTTCAGTTGTGCAAGCCTGCACCACATTTACAACAGACTCCTCATTATCATAATCTTCCTCAACTGTGTGAACTTTCTATCTTGAAGCCGCTTTGCAACATTTAGCATAGTGATTGCTCTTTCCACAGTTGTTATTCTTCAAACTTTGTCATTAGCTGTGCCAAAGTCAAATTAGCTTCATCCAGCTGAAAGCTATTATATATGCCCTAAGCATCTTCTCCTATAATATGCAAAAGAACGTGGGCTTTCAGTTTTTCATCATCACCTCTTGCTCCACTTGCTACTACATATATATTAAATCGTTGCTTGAAACGCTTCCAGTTATCACCAAGATTACCAGTCAGTTGCATGGAGCTAGGTGAACTTATCTTATTCATGATCGCACATCGGGGTAATTTACCGGGACTTCCACAGCTCTGTTGTTGTTGGTTGTCCTCCAACTCGGGTACAAGTACCTATTCTAGTTGTTCAATCTGTATCTCTGCTTCACTTCACCGCCGATCGTAGCCATCACACATTGTAGCAAATTTCGCAAGCACGTTTCACTCACGCGACCGGAGAGTTTTTTTTTTTTTTTTCTAATTTCTCTCTCTCTCGCTTTCGTGGCTCCCTTGTGGCAAATCCTCCGTCCGAAACTGCTCACGGCCACTTCTGACACCATGTGTAGTCTTGCATACTCATAAAACATGCAGAATTGGCGTGTTGGTTATTCACTCTTTACTCAACCGCTTGCTCATATACAACATTCTGCTACCTGGATCGTACGCATTCAACGGGGCTACTGTGCATACTCTTCACTACTGTGGCATGCTGGGTAATGGGGTTCTTATGTTACTTAACGCATAACATCACAGGTGAGGTGATGATTAGCGAAAAAAATATATATATATATATAATGTAAATCGCCATTACGAACATATAGTTTGAAATACACGCGTAATGTCCTCCAAAGTAGTGGTTATTCCTCGCTTGAAAATGTGTTTAATTTAATAGTCAGATGAACCAAATTTGAACTGTGCTCCTCTAAAGGACATGCACACCAATCGTCTCAATTTCTCCTCATGTAATTTTCTCTGGCAGGAAGGAGAGGAGTACACATTTTCATGTTTTTAAATTGCTCCTGTGTCCACATTTCATACCCTAGAAAGACCAAAATACACATAGCATCAGACACTTGTTGTGACGCTCAGCGTCTGCTCAGTTTTCAAATAGGAGTTACCGTTTTGTCACAAATTACCCCAGAGTGAGAGTCCCACCTAAAGAAATGAACCTGTTATCTAATGGGCCCTGAGAGGGATGATGCAATCCAAGCTCAGACACACAGCTGCAATCAATGATGTAATCAGACTCTGATATGGGAGCAGCTGATCAACTGTTACTACTGACATTTGTGTTAGACTGCACAACAGACACAGAGACTGATATACAGATGGATACAAATACATACAGATATGCATATGTAGACATACACAGACAAACACACACATAAAGAGACACAAATATACAGACAGACAGACAGACAAACATATACAGAGAGACACGCGCACAAAACACAGCCAAACACACAGAGACACAGACATATACACACAAGCATACAGACATGCACAAAACTCACACAGACAAATATACAGAAGCACTCACACACAGACACGGGCAAATATAAAGACAAACACAAAAACACTTACATGCAGACACAAATACAAACACACACAGACAGTGGAACACACATAAACAGACACAAGTATACAGAAAGACAGCCATATACAGCCGTATTCATAAGAACACAAACACACAAAGCGGACACACAATACAACAGAGACACAAACACACAGCTGACGAATACTATGACTCAGTTTGAATGATTTCTTCTCTGACTCTGACAAATCAATGTACTCATCCCTGACTCCTCTGATATGAGAGCAGCTGATCAACTTTTACTACTGGCATTTCTGTTAGACTGCAGAACACACACAGAGACAGATATACAGATGCACTTAAACATATATACAGATGCACACACACATAAAAGAAAAGAAACAAACACACACAGATACACAATTTTACACACAGAAACACACATAAAGAGACACAAAAAGAAACACAACTGACACAGATACACATGCAGACACACACACACACAACAGATAGACAGCACTTGTCAGTTTTTACAATAGTGTCACAGGGTGTATGTGTGAAATAGATGTCTGAAATAAATAGGTGTATTTAATGAAATCATGTTTAGAGAAGCAGACGCAAAGCTGTGACTGCAGCCTATATGTGTGCAGTATATTAGTTCGTCATAATTACCAGGGTTTGAAACGATAGCATGTCCAGATTCCTGTCCTGTCTGTTTCCCTTCATCATCACCTAAACTAAACAATAAGGGGAATGTAAACTGCTAGAGACTGAGAATCTCTGATTTCCCTTTGGAAAATAAAAAAAAAGGAAAAAATGATGGATCCAAGAAAGGAGAAGGCACCTGGATCAGAGCAAATGTAAATGTTCTTGAGTCTTTAAGCTCAAAATAAAATAGATTACCAGGGAGTTCTGTCCAACACTGGCAGTTGCCATCTGTGAGGCATTGAACATGGCCTTTCTTTGAGTAAACACCTTTTTAATCAAAACACAAGGTCAGAAAATTGGATTGAGAGTTTGTGCCTGGTTTGGCCGAGTTCAAGTCATTGCAGACCAGGAATGTATTTTCCCTCCTTATTTTCCTGGTTCTGCATGACTGCCCTTGATATACACCTCATTGGGATGTCAAGGGAAATACGCACATGCAAGCCTCGCACATACAGATGTCCAGGGTTAGAAACCTAATGTTCCAACATCGCTGCTGCTGAAGAACAAGTAAGCTGTGCTAATTGCTATTGATTGAGTGGTTAAAGAAAATGAAGAGGAGAATTTTCTAGATGCCTTCACTTGAATTGCAGACCTACCATCAAACATAAATGCTCTCTATATTTAAGATAAGCTGTATTCATAAATTTGGATTTTGAACAGTGAGCTACATTGGGTCTATTGGACCTGATGAGGACATAACAGCACTCGTGCTTTATTCCCCCTCCCACATTTTCTGATTAGCTGTCTCCAAGAAAACCTGCCTTTAGTGTTGCAAGTAGTACAAAGGGGGAGTGTTGCCAGAGATCAGGAAGCAAAGACCCCAAGGTTATGAAAAATAAGAAAAAAAGCAAAAAAGGGTTGACGTGCTGACTAGTGTTGGTGTGTGCGTCTTTGATGTAGACATATCAGTGTGGATAAGCTCCCTCTTAGAGCATTAACATTAACAATTAACATATTAACAATCCTTTACCAGGGGCCATACCTGGGTGTCACTACAGCTGCCTTTGGGATGACAGATTAAGAGATAAGGTCTTATCTAAGGTTTTATATAAGGTCTAATCAGAGGCTGGCAAGACCACAGAGGGCTGGGGCTGTGCACACACAAACTATACACAGTACTGCTTTATTAGCTGGCCCCTGACCTAGAACAATCACCTCTGTATAATTGTCTGTGAGCTTTTAGAAAGAAAGTTCTGAAAATCAGAGGTATCAGGTGATTAATCAAGGACATGTTTTTAACTTCTACAGTGGTGCACCTATCTAGGAGAGTAACACCATGGCTTTTTCCCTGGAGAAAATGTGTGTCAGTGGGAGGTCATAAGTCAAATTTCATATCGCCCATATGTTGAGCAAAAAATCAAGATGAACTATCTGTGCTAAATTATTGAACTTTGTTGGATAGAAGGTCTAATAAAACAAAACAGCTTCACACAGTAGCTATGGCTGCTGCTGCTGCCCGTTAGCCACTGATAGCGACTCTAGCTGCTATCTTTAAAATGCCGATGGTAGCTCTTACGAGCTTGCACCAATCCTGGTAAGTCAGGTGATGGCTCTCTAATTCATCTTCTGTCTTTCTTCCCTCCACTCACTCACTGTTTTAGCAGATCGCTTGACTTATATATGTTCTCCTCGGTATTCGCAAATACCCAGAAATATGATTGACTAAGACACCTGTCAAACTCAAATTCATGCCCACATTGACTTGAATTATATGGGCCTCCGTTACAGCCACCAAAGGTCCAGCATCGCTGATTTAACAGCCTACCCAGATACCATTGGAAGAAAAATTTTGATTGGTCCGTTTCTCGTTCTATTATATTAACCCATTGTTTACCAAGAAATATTAGTCCAAGTTTATAACAATGATCAAGAAATTCTGACTGAATGAAAATCATTGAAAACTATATATATATATAAATATTTATATGTACTTTTTTTTTTTTTCAGTTTTTCAGTTTTTCTTCGGCCTTCACTGAATATCTTGAAGGCCCAGAGGGTTCCCCTCTGGATATGATTCACCTTATCTCCATAATCCCCAAAACACCGACTGACCCCTCATGCTCTACAGGGAAGGGAGTATTACCATGAGGACAGCCATTTGATGACAGGATGAAGGCAGTCATTCACAGCAAATTTGTCCTGACTGGTAGCAAATCCTTTCTTTCAGGAGGTGGATCCAAGGTCTACCCTAAGCAGCAGAACAGATGCAACAACAGTTTCCCAACAGGCTGGATGTGTCCTTAAATTCTATATCACGAATGCACTTGCCAAATGGCAGCTGGGATTGGCTGCAGCCCCTGCTACAAATCATGTATTAAAACAATATATGGATAATGGATGAATGGATGTAACCACTTGACTGCTTTTTGCTGACACTGTCTGGCCTTGTCCTGTGTTGACCTCCTTCTTTTTTTTTCTTATGTCACAATGCAGAAGCATTGCATTTGTCACACGTGCTGTCAACCACCAACATTATTTGATGATGTCTTCCCCATTGATCTAAATGCAAATTCACTTTAGCTCCTATTCCTGTTTCAAACAGCAGCCAGATGAGCCTTTTTGTGATTGAAGTTTCTGCCATCTGAGCCCCAACAATGAGCCCTCTTTCAAGGTCACATAGATCTGTTCCTCTTGTCATCTTGGTACAAAATCAAAATCAACAGAACCTGCTTTTTCTAAGACCACCTTCTGATTTCATTCACATTGCACCTGTGTGGAAGCATCAGTATTTGCTTTGTTTCTCCACTTTTTAATCAGGCTTTCGTCATGCTCTCCCCTTTTCATTGATGTGGGACTTTGCATTTCACGCTGGAACGTGTACTTTAGCTTGAGTTCAACTCAATTCTTCCATTGCTTACATATATGAAAATCTCAGCTCACAGCTTCAGTAAAAAAACAACAACACATTTTTACATTCATGGCAAATTTCTAAGAATAACCTCTGTGAGTCAACAGCAATAAGTGCTCTGCAGTTCTTTTGACCGGTGTGGCATCTGCGAAGGCACCAGAAGACAAAGTGATACTGAATAAACTCAGCCAGGTTCTGTTTCTCTCTCTTTCTCTCCTTCACTTTGCCACAAATGCAAAGTGAATCTCTTGTTACAGTTCAGCAACACAAATAAACTCTGGCTCCGAGACCCAATTCGTCTTTCACAAAAGAGTGCTTGTTTTGTAGTTTCTCCAGCCCAGGCTACGCCCAATTTGCACTCTACACCACTGTGGCTGAAAAAAACTCAGCCAAGGCAATGTAATAACAATACTGCTATGCGCTCTGTCTCTTTTATTGTGTTTCTGTTTCTTGAAGGGACTACTACAGCTGCTGTGTTCTCTCTAACTGAGATTGCTGGCATGGAAATGGTAAAGGTTTCACATTTCATATTTGCATTCAGACACAATTTGATGGTTTGACCATGAACTTGCCTTGCGGCTGAACCTGGTGCCTCAACACACAAAGCATACACTCTACCTGTGAGCTATGTCCCTGGGGCTGACCATAGACTGTATATAAAGGTAAAAACTGGTTTCTGGACTGCAAAGTAAAGTCAAAACCTAATCCTAACCCTGTGCATTGAGGATTTGACAACATTGACAGGTGACCAAATGAAATCTACCATTGCCAGGATTGGCTCTACCTCTTGCTGGATTTAATGGCTTAGTAAATGTCAGCGTGAAATAGGCCATAAAGCATGGTATCCATCTGTACTGTACAAATGACACACTGTACAATAAATCACAATCTGCTGGAGAAGGGACAGTGCAGATCTGATCTACCCACACTGAGACTTGAGTTTAATAAAACTAGGTAAACTCCTAATATGGGTTGACTATAATTTAAATGAAGATGTTGGATATTCTGAAACTTATGATGTTATAACAAGGCATGACAAAATTAATGTATTAATTCCACAAAAGTACAAGCATTGAGAGGGAGAGTAGATTCGTAACTTTATTGTTTGGACTGAAGGCTGTTCCAATCAGCCTGCCACATTGTCAAAACATCACTTTTTTTATATATAAAAACATAAAAAAAAAAAATTATAAAATTTATAAGAGTGCTGTGTGTGACAGGGTTCTATTATATAACCTATTATGTTACCTGTGCAATCTGACCTGCCCTAAATATAAAGTTAAGCAGCATGGTAGTTCACTAGTTGGCACGGTTAACCTAAAAGGAGGATCTGGGATCAAACTTACCGGCCATTGTTGATCCTCTCTCTGTGAGATTTATAAAAGCCTCCTACACGCTTGTGAGTGTTTCCTCCAGCTACCCCATTCCTCTCACAATCCGAAGGTTGCTTAACCAATGACTCTAATTTGTTCTGAACTGTGAATGGTCATTTGTATATACATGTCAGCCCCGTGATAGACAGGTAATATTTCTTCTGTGTTCCTTCTCCTTGCTGGTGTCTGGTCAGATTGGCTCCAGCTCCCTGCAACCTGAAAAAAGGACATGTCGTCTGGCTCATGAATGAGTAAAGGCCTTCCCTTACAACTTGAACCTTTAGTTTTCCTTCAGAAAATGTTTAGAAAATGTTTTTTCTGACATTTTGCTGAAACATAAATTATGAATATAATGCAATTCACACTTATGAGACAATTGATGCTCAAACAGAATTAATGTTTGTTTTTTTTGTTTTTTGTTTTTTTCAAAAAAATTGTTTCTTTCATGATAACTGAGTGATTGTGCAATTACTGCTGTGTTAAAGAACACTAAGACGTAAGCCAATTACTGGAATGGATGACAAGCTCAGAATAGGGAATAGGGAAAGACTACTTACATGTGGTGTTGCTTGTTTTGTGTGTGGAATATTAAAAACGATTTCAGTGCCCTATGGTGCCTCTGTATAATTACTTATTCATCAAAAATGATATGAGTGAGGCGTTCACAGAGGAAAAGTAATCCAAGAATAAACAGATTTTAACCAGAGAACAGAGGGAGGGGAAGAAATGGCTTTGCAGGAGCCAAATGTGGCTTGGAGAGCAAAGCCTTACCTTGCTCTCATTCTAACCTTCTCTTTGGCTAGGTCTATGTCTCCTCAGTATCTTTTTGCCATATCTTTTGTTCCTTCCCCTCCCCTCTTCAAACACACCTTTTCTTTCTCTCCATTCACCTGCCTCTGTTTCAGGCATTGATTTATGAGTGCGTACAGCATGCTTCCTTTTTTCTGAAATTGGCTTGATATGTGAGTCATACTGTGCAATTATAAGAGCATGACCTTGGCAGTATGTGACCTGAATGTCCCAAATAAAACCAGTTGTGTTTCAGTGATGCAGTTTTCAGATGATATTCAGAGCAGATTTTAATGTGAGTTTCTGTTTATCTTGGAAATCAGTCATTAAATCTGCAACAGCCCTCATTGTAGAATATACTGCTAGATGTTTTTTACTGTCTATCAGTGTACATAATACAAAGCGTGTATCCATATTAAAATACTAATTCTTTATATATTCTGGTATTTTCAACCACGCACCGGTTAATCATGACTTTTTATTAACACATGCTAGAGCAGCATGAAGCAGTTGCCTGTACACGCACACATATCCGTGTGCGTCATTATGTATGTCATTTAAAAAGTGGAACTGTCGACAGTTCTGGTGGTTGAGTGGTTCAAACACATGCCGCATGAATACAGCATCCAGTTTTGAATACAGCTGGGGGCCTCTGTTTCATGCCCTCTCATTCAGGCTTGCATCTAACATGCTAACATTAATTATGAGCTGTAAAAAACATCCTTCACTCAGACATAATTTCAACCAAACTCTGGTTATCTCTGATGCACCCCTGCTGTCATGCCATACAAACAGCCTTGAGCTAAATGTGAAGCAATTTTAGTTTGTTGACTTTAATACAGTTTTTTTTTCACCAAGTGAGGGTCAGACATTGCTTTGCACACTGCTTTGCCATGATTTGGATGATTAACTAAATATCAATCTTTGCTACAGTCGACCCAGAAAACTTGTATGGTAGATTTGTTAAAATCTCATCCTTAATGTGATGTTACTCAAATTATCTGCATCTGCCCCCAGAGCCTATTAGCATGTCGTGCTGGGGTATGTGTCGTTTCCAATATAAATTGAACTCACAACCTTTTTAAGTTGAAATGCTATGATGTCAATTAGTTGTTTGTTTTACTCTGTTATTGGAGTTCAGTGTATCAGACACATCATCAACCACATTTTAGGTTTTACTCTGTAGGTCAGAAATTAATCAGCGTCTAGTCTTTATACTTCAGGTAATGTCAGTTTCCCTCTCATGCAGTCACTATGACTGAAACCTGACGTGCATTTAATGACATTTCTGGTCAACTTGATTCTTCTCTGCTTTGTCTTTCTAATCTCATGGCTTTTCATAATAGTTCCATGTAATGATACCACACTGCTAAGACCAGACTTTCACAGTACTATTACTATTGCAGTATCATTAGCGTAGCATGAAGACATTTTGTCTATGAGCCATCTTGTGCCTTTCTTGAAAAGTGAGTGAGTCCCCAATAGGCTTCAGAATTTCCTCCTTGATGACAACTACCAATTTCAATACAGTCTGAACAGCCCATATAAACTGTGCAGCCTCTAATTTTTATCTAACTTTTCCTTTTATCAAGGATAAAAAAAAATTGTAATTTGGTTTATCTCATATATAACTATTATTTTCATCTGAAGTCATATTAAGGTGAAATGAGGATGTGGGAGGGGAGGTGAAGCACCTTACTGAACACTTCCTGTATCGGGCACAGCATACCACAGCGTCACCAGAGGAACAGCAGAGCACAGGCAATGAAGAATACAGAGACTATGAGAAAACAAGGCAGAAGACAAAGAAAATAGCCATATGCTAATACAGTGTGATAGGGAATAGAAACCCCGTTGACTGTGTTTGCTTAACTTTGGTGGAGAAAACATAGCGTGGGCTCAAGAGAAGGAACATAGGAACATGTAAGACCCTGATAACTGTATCTCATTACAACCAAATGGATTTAGATAAGTGTTAAGTTTGTACAGAACTTCTTGGTGTGGTCAGAATTTATTGCTGGAACCAAACTCACTTAATTTACTCATTTAAAGTAGTAATAGAGAATAAATGCATTTTCACACCAGCTGCTTCGTGATTTTAGATTTTTGTCAAAGTAAATAAATGTTTAAGTCTTTCACCGGTTCTATGTGTTGGCAGAACTTACATCTGGATCTAGTTCACTTCAGCATATTTCCAGCCCTGTTAGTGAAACAGAGACACCGGAACACAGTGTGCAACCAAAAAACACACACACAAAACAAACTGACTCACATGCATAGACACTATTCCAATAAGGATTAAAGCCTGTGTAGCCTTAGGTGATGTCAAATAGAAATGAACGCCTGGGGAGGCTTTGCATATATTTTTGTAAGGTTAAAGGAGAAACACGACAGAGCTCAGCAGAATCAGCTTGTGAAAAGTTGTAAATTGGAACGCATTGAGGTGAGTCAAATGAAATGTTTCTTGCATGTGTCTCAAAGAAACAATGTAATGTGCAATATTAGAATTTTGCAGTTTTATGCATAAACACAGGGAGAAGACGCCTCTCATCATTAAGAATCATAGAGTAAGTAATATAATGCATTTGAGTGTTTTGATTTTGAGAGTTCTTTTTCTACTTTTTCATGTAGCCTACTCCATGGGGAAAATTCATCTTACACCATAACATATGAAAACAATTGTTCCAAAAAACATGTTTCTGCAGGAACACTTTACTGTTTTGTCCATAAAATGTTAACTATTTATTGAATAAATCAACATTCCACACTGAGTAGAAAATATATAGCTGTCTTTTTGATTTAAACAGATTTATTTTGGACATCTTATGGCAGCAGTGAGGCTCTAAAGGTCAACCAGCGGGCCATCCATTAGCTACACTTTCTTCCTAAAAGGTCAGCGATAGTAATGGCTTAATCATAGAGTATAAAGCTAGACGTAGACTGCAACATTACCGACAGGTCTCTGAAAAGCAGTATTGGTCCCATAAAGCTGACACTCTGTTATTGTCCGGCTGATGTTGCAACATCAGTATTTCCATTCCATTTATCTCATTTGTATAAAATATTGCTGGACAAGCCAAAACAACTCCAGAGTGTCCATTTAAGGGACAGCAGTATTGGACACTTACTCATTTAGCAGAAGCTTTTATCCAACGTGACATAAGAGTCTACAAAAATTTCAGTGTAGTAAAAGATCTTGGTGGGATCAGTAGGTGTTAAATATATTTAATGAGTGCAAGTATCAAGTAAAGGACTTGAAAGTAAAGTAAAGGACTGAACAAATTCAGTAGTTATATAGGCCTACAGGCCTGTGGCATGTTGGAGTGTGAGAAGAGGAGACGCTCTCACTAGAGATAAATCCTTGAGAGAACTGACTGGGATTGCTTTCTGCACAGGGACAACCATGCCAAATTACATTCCTTGGAGGAACATAGTGGCAGAGAAAGCAATTCCGTGTTGACTTAATTTCCTTGTGCTAGAGGTTGCTCCTTGATGTTAATTTACATTCTTTTTTTTACTTGCTCTTTGTGCTTATTGATTTTATTGGCATCATAAAACAAAAAAAATATTAATGAGTAAAAATTGAAGATGTGTATTTATAGCACACCAAAAAAAATCTTAACTAAACAGAGGTCTTGATAATGTTATTTATTGCTCCATGATTCCCTTTTTCACCCTCAGCCCCATGCAGGGAGGACGGGCTTGCACTAACAATGATCACAACATTCTCAGTGTGACTGATTATGGCTCCACAAGGAGTCAAACACACTGCAGCACTTCAAAAAGCACTCAGGGAC
This sequence comes from Echeneis naucrates, assembly GCF_900963305.1. Taxonomy (NCBI): domain Eukaryota; kingdom Metazoa; phylum Chordata; class Actinopteri; order Carangiformes; family Echeneidae; genus Echeneis; species Echeneis naucrates. The sequence goes on along the minus strand of NC_042531.1, from coordinate 21,338,858 downwards.
AGATAAAACAGTGAAGTGACAGCAGCGCATTAGCACAGTCCTGTGCCATTAAAATTTTCCCAGTGTGAGAGTCTCAAGGAGGGGTGTAGGTTGCTACTGCGGTGGCGGCTGTGCTGGCTGGCATGCAGACGTTAGTGAGATCACCCACGCCTCTTGCAGTCCCTGCTGATCAGTCTCCATTGAGCTGATCAAAGTCATTTGACTCCTGCCCCCCACGGTACTGATTGTTTCCATGCACTTGCTGACACCACTCGACTTGGATGAAGACACTCTAATTAAAATGGAGAGTATGGGAAAGAAGAAATAAAGCCCCTCTCTGTTATTTCCTTAGCCGTCCTTTTTATTTGTTCCCTCTGTTTTGTTTTTTGATGTTGTTTTTTTTTTTTCTTTTTACTTTTCTGCAGGGTGAGCTTGCATTGAGTGTCACAGCCCTGCTGTTGTTAAAGAAGGGCAGATGGTTAAAGTTGCCAATTTTTCCATTAACCTGTATTTACTGGCAAATCAGTGGATCCAAGAACGTCAGAAGTAGCACTCCTGGCATCAGGCTCTGTTGTTAATGGACAAGTGGCTTGGCTAATGGTCTGAGTGGAAGCTGAAAGAAACTCACTTGAGGCACAACTGCTTCCACTTATTTTCTCCAGAGAGTTTATCAAATTTCTATTTAAGATTCCAATGAGCAGTTATGAAAGGGGTAGGGATCCCCTGGCGTTGCCCCAGACTGGGCTGTTTCAGGTAACCAGACTCTTTGTTGGTCACTAAGCAGGAGGGATCAATATCATATCAGGGCCCAGTGGAACACCTGACAGTTCAATTTCGCAGTGAGCCTTGAAATCAATACCTTTGGAATAGTTTTGGACTTTCCCACAGGCTACCCATTGGAGTTAATCTATGGTGTCATTAGCTATTAGGTCACAGTGTGCATGGTCATTACACTGTGTAACAATAAATGTTCATAAAAGACGACACGCTTTGTCCTCTCGTGTTTGACTGCAGCCTCTAATTGAAGTAAATTCAGGAGGGAGGGAGAGTGGATGCCTGATCGACTGGTTGTGCTGGTGTTCTTTGTAAGTCACAACCAAAAGAATTCGGCGGAAAGATGGAATGACAGACCTATCTAAGTGGTACAGAGCCCAGGAACAAGGTTTTATCAAGCAGGAATTGTGCTAAACTGTTATGTTTATAACAGAATGCCTGAGGGAAGGATTGCTTACCCTTGAAACACAGTGGATAGTTGGTCTTACAAGGTGCAAAGCCAATCACCATGTTTTGAAAAGTGTTTTAGTCCCCTAATGGGATGCACCGTAGAGATCAGTCTTGATCGGTACTTATTTGCTCACCATTCCATAGCCAGTGGTAAAATAAAGAACCCCAAGCCATCAATTGCTAACATTGTGAGAGGTAAATTGCAGCTATAATGGGACAGAACAAAATCAGTCAGAAGGGAGAAATAATTAAAGCCACTTTGATTGTAGCTGTATGACCAAATCTGTCATATGAGATGCTAACCAGCCACATAAGTCAGCATGGGTGCCTCTTTAATGTTGCAGGTTCGAAAATGGAAATGCAAGAAAAGGAAGAGGGAAAATAAAGCCCCCCCCCAACTCCCTTTATTTATTGAAGCCCAGCTGGAACAGCCTGTCAAAATATACCACGGAAAACCCAGTGGAAAAATTACACAAGCAGCCCTGGCTTTGAGTGGCATCGTGGTTTTGGCCAGAGCCCACTCCAAACTGGAATCTATTTTCTTCTCTGTGGCAGGACAGGGGGCAGGGGCTCTGTCAGGGGGCAGGACAGGAAACGTCCAAGAGGGAGACTTAACGGCTGGTATTGCCTGGATATTTCAGGTTCTACTGCAGCGTCCTCAAATGTCTTAGTTTGTTTCTTTGGTGGGACTAGACATTAAGACCAGATCTTTGTGATTGGATCAATGGAAGCTTGACTGACTTGACTGATTTATTGTATAATCTCCACCTTCATTTAAATTGGGTTTGATTGTGATTAAACACAATAAACATACAAATATGACCTCAGTTAATGAGGCAAAAGTTAAATCATAATTATTATTTCCATTCAGTTCATTGCAATGGCTCCATTCATGGGAATCACTCTGTGGCAGGCAGAGCATATTTGGAAATCATGGTTTTTTCGTGGATATTTGAAACTGGCTATTTTCTAGGCAAAAATGCAGAGAAGTGGCATCACTTCTGGGATTCTGGGCCAAGTGTAGATATTCACACTCCTCTGCTTATATTTCAGCTATATAATTTACAGTAAAGCTCAAAGCGAAGATCCAAAATTGTCAATTTTCCTCCCAACAAACCAACTTATTGGCTTATATAGTGTTCATTTATAGGCTTCATTGCAGTGGGAAAAAACCCAGTACTAGGAGTTACAAGGTTAGTGGCTCGGACAAGAGCAGGAAAATAAATATGATCTCTTGTTTTGTTTTGTTTTGTTTTTTTATTTTTTTTTTTTACAAACACATGATTAAATTCTATTCAGTTTTGTAAAACATACTTTAAAGTGTCTGGTTTTAATTGTGAGTGGTTTTGGCACAGTTGAAGCAAAGAAATAATCCTAAATGTTTTAGTTTTTATAGTCCAGGAAATTATTTTATATTTGAGCATAAAAACAAATAAAGGAACAATTCCAATTAGAATTAAGTCTACAAGGAGCAATGAACAGGCCCTCGCACACCTCTGCAACTCAGAGGCCCCTGGACTAACCCCGATCCATGTCATGTGGAAGTGTACAATGTAGAGGACACGTCCTGTAAGTATCTCAGAAATCGGACAAGTCTGCATCATGATGCTGATCTCCTGTGTCCAGTGTGTGGTGCTCTGAGTCTGAGGCACTACTGACATGTGAACTTGTTCAGAGTTGGAGTAGGATGTGGAGAATACAACCTGTAAATATCATGTAAATGTAATGATGTTTGTGTTATAAGACTGACCTCCTGGGTCCAGTAGGTGGCACTCTGCATGTCATCCATTAATAGCTGTCTTCACGGTGGGATCCTGATCATGTGTGGTGAATCTGGGGCAGCTTGGACAATGTGTGCTCGTGCTGTGAGGACTTTGTCTCTTATGGCGACTCATTGAAATTGGCCCTAGGCCACGCCCTCCAGGAACAACTGGCAAAAAAGATTTTGATAGCTTTTCGTCTTCAACATGATGATATGATACTCAGTGAATGTGGAGACGTTTGGAATAAAATTGTAGGAGTAGTCTGTTTATCTAGGAGGCATGGTCCTTGAGAGTGCTTCTGGTAGGTGGCGCTCTAAGTCTGACTCCACATTAATACATGGCGGGCGTGTTCTGGGCGGGACTCTGATTGTTTGTGGAGAATTTAGACTGAATTGGACAATGTATGCCAAGCAGGTACAAGTCTTGAGATGACACTGAGCGAATATGAAGTAACTTGGTTGAAAACTGTAGAAGACCATTTGGAATTGAACACCCTGAGACAACTTTTATGGTCTCATATTTTACAATTCTCCTGGTAAGGACCAGAAAATACAAACACTTTAGTTAACTGTTACAGTTTCACAGCATTAACATAGAAGCTAGACCTGATTTACAATCAAAACAAAAATTATACAGTACAGGCTAAAAGTTTGGACACACTTTCCAATTCATTTGAATGAGAAGGTGTGCCCAATATTGGACCTTTAAGTGTGGCAGCTATGATGTAGCTCTAAAATATCTGAGCTCTGTGAAAGCTGCATAACATTATTAATTCTATTGTCAGCACATTTATAGAGATACCCACGTGTATGCAAACTCATTGGGCACATGTATAAAATACATTATCAACTGTTATCAATTGTAGAAAAATGAAAACTTTGCTTCAAAAGTAAAATATGAATTGTGTAAGTTCACACAGTGTTTTGCTTCCAGAAAACCATTATATGCTTGCTCTTTTAGTCTGACACTGACAAAAGTTTCAGCTTCACACACCTTCACATGTTATAAACATGTCAGCCATACAAATTAAAGCATTACAACCCAAGATGGTGTAACAAACTTACTTCAGTACAGCAAAGTCTACCTTGCTTTAAGCAGTGCAGGTGGTGACTGACTGATACATATTTTCCCCTCTGGGCTTACTGTATCCAGTCCTGCTGCAACCGCACATATAAACCTGGATAAAACCCATATACTGGAGTCAAACTGGTGTCAAACTGGCCATTTATTTCTAAAATCATTGAGAAAACTGTAGCAAAACAACTACACGAGCATCTGGATGGGAACAGTTTGTTTGAAGAGTTTCAGTCAGGATTTAGAGCCCATCATAGCACAGAAACAGCGCTGGTTAAAGTCTCCAATGACATTCTAATGGCTTCAGACAATGGATCAGCCTCCATACTTCTCCTTCTAGATCTTAGTGCTGCATTCGACACCATAGATCATAATATTTTACTACAGAGACTGGAACATGAAATTGGAATTAAAGGAACTGCACTAAAGTGGTTCAAATCCTACTTATCAGATAGACATCAGTTTGTTCATGTAAACAACAGCTCCTCCTCATGTACTGTAGTCAGTCATGGAGTCCCGCAGGGTTCGGTACTTGGACCAATCCTCTTTACGCTTTATCTGCTTCCTCTAGGCAACATTATCAGGAAACACAGCATCAATTTCCACTGCTACGCAGACGATACTCAGCTGTACCTATCAATGAAGCCAAATGAAGTCAGTCAGATAGTCAGACTGCAGGCATGTCTTGAAGACATAAAAGTCTGGATGACTGGAAATGTTTTACTTCTCAACTCTGACAAAACAGAAGTTATTGTACTTGGTCCTAAGCACCTCAGAAAAATACTATCTAACCATCTCATCAGTCTGGACGGCATTACTTTGGCTTCCAGCTCCACTGTAAGAAACCTTGGAGTAATTTTTGACCAGGACATGTCCTTTGTCCCTCACATAAAACAAGTTAGTCGGGCAGCTTTCTTCCACTTGAGAAACATTAGGAAAATCAGAAACATCCTTTCTCAGGATGATGCAGAACAACTAGTCCATGCATTTGGAACTTCTAGGCTGGACTACTGTAACTCATTACTATCTGGATGTCCAAACAAATCTCCAAAAGGCCTTCAGTTAATTCAGAGCGCTGCTGCACGAATTTTAACAGGAACTAAGAAAAGAGATCACACCTCTCCCGTTTTAGCTGCTCTTCATTGGCTGCCAGTAAAATATAGAGTAGAATTCAAAATCCTTCTTTTAACGTATAAAGCTCTTAATGGCCAAGCTCCATCGTATCTCAGAGAGCTCATAGTTCCTTACTGTCCTAGCAGGCCACTCCGCTCTCTAGATGGAGGTTTACTTGTGGTTCCTAGAGTCTCCAAGAGTAAATCTGGAGGCAGATCGTTCAGTTATCAGGCTCCTCTTCTATGGAACCAACTCCCAGCATCAGTCCGGGGGGCGGACTCTTTAGTAACTTTCAAGACCAGGCTTAAAACTTGTATGTTCTATGTTGTACTTCCTGTATGACAGAGCGTACAGTTAAAAAGTCCTCTACTCTTTAGGTATGCTGCTATAGGCCTATAGGCGGCTGGGGGAAGGACTGAGCTTCTCTCTCTCTCTCTCTCTCTCTCTCTCTCTCTCTCTCTCTCTCTCTCTCTCTCTCTCCCTGTCACCCTCTCTCCCCCTCTCCCTCTTTCTCTCTAACTCCCTCCTTGCATGCGCTGATAAAAACCATCCTTCTTAAAAAAAAACAAAAAAACAAAAAAAAACAGTTTCACCCAGTTCTAAGCATTTATACTGCATTTACTAACCATTTTTCTGCCAAAGTCTCTGTCTCTCCCAGTTCCTCTCCTCTCTCTCCCTGTCCTCATCCTGCAGGTGGTGACTCATCGCCATCCCATGTTCCTGCAACACCTGCTGGTCCCATATAGCATGAATTCTGTATTATAGCTCAACTCCATGAACTTCATGCAACAACATGTCCCTGCCTACACCCCCCCCCCCCCCTCCAATGCCTGTCTCTCTCTCTCTCTCTCTCCCACTCTCAACCCAACCAGTCGAGGCAGCTGGCCGCCCCCCCTGAGCCTGGTTCTGCTCGAGGTTTCTGCCTCTTAAAGGAAGTTTTTCCTTGCCACTGTTGCCAAGTGCTTGCTCATCGGGGGATCTGTTGGGTCTCTTTAAATACATTTATAAAGAGTTTGGTCTAGACCTGCTCTATATGTAAAGTGCCTTGATGTAACTTTGTTATGATTTGGCGCTATACAAATAAATCTGATTTGATTTGATTTGATTTGCTGCTGATACCGATTCTTGCAAAAGTGTTCCTACCCACATTTTGTCACATTACGACCACAAATATAAATATATTGAATTAGAATTTTATGTGAAAGACCAACACAAAGTGGCACACAATTGTGAAGTAGAGAGAAAATTATACATGATTTTAATTTATTTTACAAATAAAAAACTGAGTGCGGTGTGTGGTGTGCAGTCCTGATGATTGCTGAATGATCAAATGTTGATCTAATGATGAAATAGAGTCAACTTGGGGGTGATCTAATCTCAGTGCAAATACAGCTGTTCTGTAACGGCCTCAGAGATTTGTTCAGAGAATATTGGGGAGCAAACAGCATCATGAAGTCCAAGGAACACACCAGACAGGTCAAAGAATGCTTTCTACGATAAATTACCAGCAGACACAGCCAATTGACATCATCATTGTGCTAGCAGATCTCAACGCCACCATCTACCCTGCCTTACAGGACCTGCACACCAAAAACATCACAGCCCAGACTTTCCAGTTCCAATGACCAAAAAAAATGGAGACCATCTCCTGCATCTATGCAATGCTGGGGGTTTATCCATCGTGAACACGTGGTTTCCCATGAAGGACATGTACAAATGGAACTGGTAAAGCCCTAATGGAAAAACCCATAAGTCCCTTTGACACATTAGTATCTCCAGCTGCTGGAAATCCAGTGATGCCAACTTCCTTGTGTATCGTGGAACCAAGCTGGGCAACATAGACCACCTGGTGTCCCAGTTGAGGCTGAAGTGAAAGGCCATCCCATCATAACAGGATCCACCTCGACTGAGAGCTTCTCACTTCCTGAATCCCACTCTCACCTCAGTATTTATCTGCTCAATCTCCAAGGTACAAGGCACTGGCAGAGGAAGACTTCACCAATTGGAACCTTTTCAAGTCCACAATAAATCAGGCTGCTGCTGACTCCATTGGATGCACTCACGGTGCACAGAAACACCAATGGATATCACCAAGTACACTAGAAATTATAGAGCTCCACAGAGCTGCCCGTCTTTGAGGCGACATTAATGAATAGTATTGCTTGAATGGAATAGAAAACATTGCGATAAAAGAAGGCAGGGAGAGATTCTGGCAAATAGAAGCAGAACAACTGGGGGCAGCTGCTAATGATAACGTCCCTGAGTTGTACAAAACCTTGCGTCGAGTAAAAACAGACATTCCTGATTAAGGGTGCGCGGGGCAACAGACTCAGCACAGAGGATGAATGTTTCAGCCGGTAAGAGCATTTCAGTGAGCTTTTCCGTCTTAATCCAACCCCAAACACACCCCACTCTCACCGCAATATCTGAAAATCCCAGCACAAATCAAAACTAACAGGTAACAAACTAACGTTCAAGCCAAACTGTTGCACAACAGACCAGATCTCTGCTCTCCTTCAGACAGGCACCTCTACAAGGGTGTTTTGTGTAAGGCTGCTTTTGATACTGACCTCTCTCTCTCTCTCTCTCTATATATATATATATATATATACAGATGCATGTGTTTGCTCTCCATACATAATAATACTATAATAATAATAGTAATAATATAATAATCAAATAATAACCAACACTAAGCAAATAATTATTTTTGATTAGTCATCTGCTGCTTTAATAAACATTTGCATATACCTAAAAAAATATTTAAACACTACTCTCAAGAATGATTCAGGCCCTACCACAAATCTTTACAGGAAGGCTGCTTTATAATGAGCCTTGGTAGCTTGGAAATAACAAGCAGCCGAAAACATGTGAGAGGTGGAATCTTTGGCTTCTTGTTGTTGTGAGAAATACATTTTTGCAAAGAATTAAACTTTTTAAATGAATAAGGCATTTTTTTTAATTACAAAATATTGAAACAGTATAATAAAGAATTTTATATTTCCCATATAATCCCTTAAATTTGAGGTTCTGAGGTTTTAAGATTTCAGTTGTGTCACTTTAGAATAAAATACATTTTCATGGCAATGTCTGAGAGCCTCTAAAGACACTGACATACAAGGAAACATGTTTTAAATCAATGCGTGAATAAATATTTACTGTGACCATAAAACCATCCTGAAATGATTTCTATGATTTATTTGAGGGCAGCATGGCAGCATAGTGGTTAGTGCTGATGCCTCATAATAAGAAAGTCGCAGGTTCAATTTCAGCAGAGTTTCTCCCTGTGCTTGCATGGCTTTCCTCAAGGTACTGTAGTTTCTTCCCTCAGTCATAACGCATGTTTAAGTTAATTGGTGACTCTAAATTGTCCGTAGGTCAGTGTGTGAGTGTGAGTTGCTGTTTGTCTCTGTCTGTCTCTGTGTGTTGGCCCTTTGATGGACTGGTGATCTGTCCAGGGTGACCCTGCCCTTGCCCAGTGTGAGCTGGAATTGGTTCCAGCACCCCCCACATCCCGGAATTGGATAAGATTAGAAGATGAATGAATGTTCTTTATTTGATTTGCAGTTAATATGCAATTATATATGTTAACTTTCCATTAAATTCAAGTGCCTGTCTGTGATGTCCCTTTCTAGATATTGATTATTTTTTGTTGTTGGTGTTTTGTGTTGTCTTGGTGCTGTGTTGCGTGTCCTGTGTTTCCTGTTGCAGGCTCCTTGGTTGGGTAGAGCTGGAGGTAAACAGGGAAGAGGTGGCAGCTTGTCACTGTCCTCCACAAAGTTTAAAACAAACCTGCCTACGCTGGCACGCACTAGGCTGTCTCCTCCTGTATTCCAACAGACACTTGATTTGGTGTTTAGTTTCATTTGCATTTCTTTTGTTCATTTGTCAGCTCAACACTCCCAGTTGGTGAAAATTTATATTATTTTGTTGCCTTAGTTACATAAAAACACATTTCTGTTTAATACTTTTTTTGTTTATTTGTTTATTTATAGTGAATTAGGGAACATTACATTAAAATAAACCAAATATCTCCTCACCTCATCACTGACAGCTCCTCAGCTCCTGCCAACTTTTCCAAACTGACAAAGATCTACTGCAGGTAATACAATGACTGTGGCTAAGTACGTCATGCAACCCAGGTCACATAAACTCAACTATCCCTTTACACCACAATATCAACTTCTGTTTCCTCTGTATTATTTTCAGTGAACTTTTCCAAAACGACACTGTTAATAGGACAGTGATGAACCAACAGTAGAAGAAGAGTTATTAGCTTAATTTGTAGTTTTCCTGAGTTTCATATTCACTTACAGCTAATTGATTTTCTGTCTGGATGGAAACTTTTCTGCAAAGTGTATTTTTTGGCCACAGCAGGCAGCAGTTTTCAGCAAGCAAGCACTGTGAACTACCTGGACAGACACAGACTCGGCTCAAAACAGGTTAAAAAATGTGGAATATTCAGCATCTTGAGAGACAAACATTTCTCTAGGGGAATGGAGAAGACCAAAGACAGAGCTAAAAGAGAATGAAGCATGGACTTCCGTCTACAGGGTGTCCAAATCCACTACTCCAAATGAATGACCGTTAATTCACAAACATATAATGGGTAACAAATTGTTCTGCCACATGAACAGAGTTGACCTTAGCAGTTTAGCTGCTCTAGTCACTGCTCAGTAGAACTTGTTCATAGTTTACTGCAAAAACAGCACTAGCAAACTCTACATCCACATCGTTGAAGTTCTTACCATGCACAGTATAGTGTCCCCTGTGTCCTGTAAACATACTTCGATGTACATAATTGAGGGAGCTACCTTGCATTGAAATGGAGCATTTAACAAGCAGAAAATAATACACCCTTTCTGATCAAACACAGCCATGTGGCACTCAATCTAGCCTGTTCTTTTCTTGTATTCTTTCACTATGCATTTGCACAAAGATAACCTGGAACGTCATGAATCAATAATTTCCAAACAAAAGGTCAATCCCACCCCGGCTCTCACATCAGCAGGGTATTGACGAGTCTTGCTATTTACTGTAGCAGGTTCATATTCATGTTCTTTGAAAAAAAAAAAAAAAAGTTTTGACATTTGTTCTTCAGCCATGCGTGGCAGCACATGAGTAAATAAAATTGTAACTGTTATTACATCAAGAGTTAAGAACACTTCATGCCAGTTAATTAGCCTAAACTCTGTTATCAAAGCTGCACAGAGACAATCGTGTTGGCAATTATTTTGTGGTGATTTTGTGGCAGAAAAATTTGGCAAAATGAGCTAATGGTTTTTGCAGTTTTAGAAACATTTTTGCATGCATCCCCCTAGATGTCCACTGCATTCATACTGCGTTAGGTTCTTGATAATACACAGGGTATCATCAAATTTTCATTAAGTCTCAAACCTGTCTTGGTACTCTGAGTTTTTCCACATGGTTTCTTTCTTGGGACAGAGAGAAGCAAAGACTGGGGCCTCAACAATGGGTACATTTGCACTGCATGTCACAGCCGGTTTAGCTCACAACGTTTTTAATGCTTAGCTCAGCTCCTTGTGTCATGTCATTTTACTCAAAAGTCAGCAAGCTGTGGGGTCAAGCTCAGACTGTCTTGCTCTTTAATGAACCAGCAGATAATGGTCTATGGGGGCCTGGGAGAGACATGACACAAATTGCCATGTCATCTGACTGGGATTAGTTGTAATTACTGTTCGCCTTGGCAAATCAATGGGAGACCAACACGACACGAAAAGGCCAACCTGTGTCACACGTTAGCTTGATACTAACACTAAGAAGGGTACAATAGAAAGGAAATGGAGTATAGTGGGTCTGGTTTCCTAGGAAGCACATGGAGAAGTGGAGAAAGTTGTTATTTTTGCCATTCAAAATCAATTCAGCTCATAAATAAAAATTTTAATCTGTAATTTTCTATTATTCACTGAAGATTCAGCTACTTATTCAAAATGCTGTTGTAACCCCTTTGGCAGGGCTTGAAGAGTTGAGTGCTCTTGGTTTAGTTAAAGCTTTGAACATCTGTTTTTGGACAACACTCTTCCTGGCAGATACTCCCAAAATCTGTCACTGTGGTGTGACACACAGTGAACTGACATATTGTGGTGATGTTCTTTGAACTAAAATACTGTACTGATCATGGACAATGGCCTTGTCCATGCATCACTCCAGCATGTTCTCCTCAAGTTGTTGTCATGCTGAAAACTGAACTATCAACGCAATCTCTTGTCAAATTCTTTCTGGAACAGGTTTCCAGACATCCATCCTTTAATCAGCTCCAGTCATTTCCCTGACTATGGCCCGACCCGATAATTCAGGCACAACCACCAACTCTAAGATAAGTCATGGTGTTTCCAAACGTCTTCCATTTCTCACTTATTGAAGACACAGACAGACTTGTAGTTACATTCAAAGGGGATATGTCGATTGACCTAATACACACAGGTGTGTATGTTACAATTTAAAAGACAAAACTGCAGCAGGGCTTAAGCAAAGAGGGCAAACTTGAACACAATGTGTGTTGAAAAAGCTTTGAATACATTTATAAATATGAGTTCTGAATGAAATCTGAAAGTTAATTATCTGATTTTATTTTCAGAATCTGGTCAATCAGTTTCATCAGCTGATTTTTTCAGGTTGTTAAGTTGTATTGTACTTAGATTGAACTGTTAATCAGTAGTTTCTCTGCTGTTCTCAACAGGACATTAATGGATTCAGCTGCACAAGCAAAAGCTCAATAAGTTAATTTTGATCCCCGTAATAATTTTGAGAAAATCTGCAGAAAACTAATAAATGTTTCACTACACCACGCTGATGCAGTTAGAAGTGGCTTTGTTGAGATAAACAGCTGTTGGGTGCTACTTTTATGGTCAAGTGCTATTCAGTGAAAATAGTAATTAAAAAGAAAAACATAATTTGGTGAAAATGTGAAGAAATATACAATTTATTTGTATTTGTTTCGTCTATTAATTTAATTAATGTTCAGTAGTGGTTTTTTTTATTATTCTTAATCTGCCGCTATTTTTCAACTCTGAAGTGGAGACTTAAGTCCTGTGCTTTATGTTTGTCATAATTTAGCTATGTCTTTTCTTACATTACACTTTTTTTTTATACTTTTACTTTCTACTTCTTTATATATACAGCATGTACATATATGTAGCATGACACCATAGTGGTTAGCACTGTTGCCCCACAATAAGAAGGTCACAGCTTCAGTTCCCAGGCCTGGGGCCCTTCTGTATGGATTTTGCGTGTTCTCTCCGTGCCAGCGTAGGCTTCCTCCCACAGCCCAAAGACATGCATGTTTGGGTTGATTGTTGGCTGTAAATAGTCTGTAGGTCTGAGTGTGAGTATGAGTGGTTGTTTGTATGTTTGTATGTTGGCCCATAGACTGGCGACCTGTCGAGGGTGTACGCCATCTCCAGGGGCTGAGCTAGGATTGGCTCCAGCATCCCCTGTGACCCGGAAACAGATAAGTTGTAGAAGATGAATAAATATATATATATGGCATTTGGCCTTTATAATGCTGACAGTGAGAGAAATTGGAGGAAGATATGTAGCCAATGGCTATGGGTCAGACTCAAACATGGGCTGCTGTGGTTAGGACTAACACCAACTAATATTTGAGATGATGAGATTCATTTTTTTTTCCAGGCTAAGGCTGATTATCCTGGATCCAATACCACTCTCAGTGATGTAAATGGTGTGTACTAAATGTGTGTGTGAGCTGCATGAAAGTCAGCTTTGTGACTTAATACTCTGAGTGATGCCAGAGCGAGACTGCCATATAGTCAACAAAGTAGAAGAAAACAAAGAGATGTTTGACCTGATATCGTTTCTGATTCAATGTAAAAAAAAAAGAAAAAAGGCTTTGTTGCTGAAAGCACTTCTCTGCCAAGTCACTGATTTGCAGTTTCCATTCATAGAGCTACATGGTTAGAATGGTTGGAAAGTACTTTTAACTTTTAAAGTATTTTCAATTCACATGCTCCCAAAGATTTTTTTTTTTTGTGATACATCATCACCATAATCGATATTTCTTAATTTAGTAGGTGAAACTCATGCAGTTCAACTCTCAAACCCCAAAATTCATTTTATTGTGTAAAACTGTACTGTCAGTGTATTTCCTTTCAAAGTTCTTAATTAAAATGCCTACACAGCTTCACACCACTCACACATGATTGTACTTATGTTGGTTAATTATGCCCCATCTTAGAGCCATGTGGTTACACAAAGACCGACAGTTCCCTCAATCTCTGATTACTCTTGTTGCACCAGTGGTGGTGAATTAACAGTATTGCTATGATAATAAATACACAAGTTTTGTGACATCTTGACCCAGGGTGTGTTTATGTGGAGGCTTCAATGTTGACGTGTGTGCTCACAGAACCGGTTCTGCTGCCAGCTGTAATTTTCAATTTCCACATGCAAGTGCTAAACTGCTCATGTGATCACAATATTATGCAGTATGTGTGAGAAATGCACATACAGTACAGGCCAAAGGTTTGGAACACTGAGAATCTCTATGACAGCCAATCCTAACCGAAAGCCAACCTGTTAATATGGGCAACAAAATAAAAACCAAGGTGTGGCACAGCTGCCATCTGCAGACATCCATGTCTTCATTTGAATTCCATGCCCTGGGATGAACACTGTTACATAAGTCAAATGGATACCCTGCATTACAACTTTCATGTCCTTTTTAATCTCCATTGCAATTTTTTTACCCCACTCTTTCATCTGACTGTTGAGTTGCTGCCAGTATCACCCTAGGTTGCTCCTGTCAGAGAGGCAGAACAACACTCCCCTCACCTCTGCAGATGAGGTACGAAACCCCTGATTAATGGCTACAGCTTTGCTGTCATGGATTTTTAATTAAAGCAACCAGACAGATACGTAGACACACACACATACACGTGAATGCAAGCTTACACAAAGACACACATAAACCCTATGGCAATAAACAAGGACAAGAAGAATGGGATTTAATTGAGAGTGTAATTTAAAGGGAATATACAAATGGCATGCCCTGTTATGCTGTGACAATGCTGGCCTATGACCCCATTCATGTCTCAGTCATCTCCTCCCACTGTGTGAGAATGTGCTTGGTTACTTAATTACTGCAGCATAAATCTAGATGCAGATTACAGAGGGGCATGTATTGAGCTGAGCTTTTTCCAGCTCCACAGAGGTCACAGACTTCACTTCTTATGAATTTTTGCTTCTAAAATATATTATCAAACAATAGAAATAATAACTATAAAGCTGTCTTGTCCTCCTGAGACTCATTCAGACATTTATTCACTTGTGTGATGTGTCACATAGATTTTGTTCTATTTCACTCAAAGGCTTTCCTATGATGTCATGCAATAGGCTGGGATGCTTGTGGGTAAGGTTGGGGGAATACAGATAATGGAGCAGGAGGAAGGAAAATCCAAAAATATGGGTTAGGGTTAGTGGAGTGATATTGGTTATGATTAATAATGGCAGTTAATGATACCTGATAGTAACTAATATAGCAGGTGTTGAGCAGGAACATGGAGCAGAGATCATTCAGCTTTCAGTAGGATGAGGACAGGGAGAGAGAGGACAGTAGGGGCAAACACAGACTATAGAAAACAAAGTTAGTGGCATTATATATATGTATAGATATATCCCTCAATAAAGGTTGAAGGCTACATCAATTTTTATATACAGTGTATGTGATGGAAATTTATCAGGGATCATGGAGATTTAAACATTTCTAAATATATGCAAATTAGAGACCATGACACATCAATAACACTGACATTGCCTTTCTGCCTGAATTAATTCACACACAAAAAAGCAATCCGGAGATCAACAAGATCAAGAACAAAAAAAAAGTCTGAAATAGAGACTTTTAACAATTAATTTAAGCCTTTGCTTTGAAAATGACAATGCTGTGATTTGAAACAGGATATGAAATGTTCGGTTGCAAATTCAACACAACACCTTTCCACCTATCAAAACACATAGCTTCATTTAAATTTGGACATCAAATTTTTCGTTTAGTTGTTGGTTTGAATCAATCACTTGCTTCTTGCTTATGTCACAGCTCATGAAAGACGTACATGCGAATAACTAAACCATACATTTTGAAGAATTCATAATACCAATGTGCTTTTTTATTGTTGTGTTTTTGTAAACATAAGAGGCTCAATCAATAAACTATGATACAAATAAATGCAAACATTACTTGGGGTTATCAGAAACAGAAATAGAATCACATCAAGCAACTTAACCCTAAACTATCCAATGCAATCTTAAAAAGAAAAAAAAAACTGTAACTCTGTGTGGACATGATAATAGCAAGTAAAATGAAACCCTTTGGATTTTGTATATTCATTCCTTCACTTCAG
This sequence comes from Echeneis naucrates, assembly GCF_900963305.1. Lineage (NCBI taxonomy): Eukaryota > Metazoa > Chordata > Actinopteri > Carangiformes > Echeneidae > Echeneis > Echeneis naucrates. Next base: position 21,323,326 of record NC_042531.1, on the reverse strand, counting down.
GATATTTAAAATTGGTTTTCACACAGTTAATGGTGCCACCAGGTGGTAGCCAGGGGGGCCACGGCCACCCTGATAAATTTGCTGGCCCCGCCATTGTTCCACCCTTTCGTCGGTTGCATATGCATCCGTTTAAAAAGATGCAGTCAGCAAGGTGCTCTTACCTTTAGTCACACATAGCGTGACCATGCCAATTGACAAGAAGCTTTGAGAAAGTTGCAGCTCAGTACAGTAACGTCAAGAAATGCCAGTCGCGAGTTGGGAGTGAAGAAAGAGGACTACCAGTGAGTGAGTAAGACTTCTAAATGAGTGGCGAGTGTATAGATTCAGTAAACCTGGGCTGCTGGAGTGACATGTTTTTGAGTCCCAAATTTAATTACCTTGCAAATATTAGCTAGAGCTATTTGCCATTTAATGGGCTCTTTGACATGATAAATCCAATTACTTAGCTAACGTTAGCTGGGGCCACATGCTATATGCGTTTTAACGTGATAAATTTTGTGACTTCGAAAACATTAACTTGCTTTTTGACATGATAAATTCTGGCGCAAACATTATATGTTATTTTGCTTGCTTTTACACTTAAACATCCAACTCTTACACTTATTTTAGCTGGTGTTGTATATATGTTATGTCAATTTGCAGACAATAAAAAGAAAGTCTACAGACATCTCTTCTTATTTTAGTATGGAAGTTAGTGCAGGAAAGGGAGAGCCATCATGGGTCAAAATGGTAACAATGCTATGATAACTATGTAAGTCTATCCACAATAGATCACTGGTAATTTTAAATGTATGACAAGAAACAAAAGTACATCAGTAGTTGATTCTTTCCCGTGGTTTTCAACAAGCCTATGTACTAGAACAGCATAGAATTCCTGAAATTCAGAATGGCTTTTGGTTTTGCTGTGCCACCCCATAATTTTCAGTGGCCCCATCTGGCCACCCCTATAATATTTCTGGAGGCACCATTGCAGGCATTTCTGGGTCAGTGGTGGTCTTGTTCCTGACAGAGTCTCTGAATAGGCTGCAGAGAGTCATTATTATTATTTAATTCAGATAGGGTGGTTGTATTAGAAACTGCCCGATCTGTACATATTTTGTGTAGAGCCTCCTAGGACAGACTGCCTACTTGTCCAAAGTGTAGCCTGTCCTTGCCCAATGTGAGCTGGGATTGGCCTGTGACCCAGAAACAGATAAACTGTAGAAGACGAATCTATGTAGAGACTGGTATCCTCCTTTATGGTGCAATTATCCCTCTGTATTTCAGATTAACGCCATTATTTGTTCAGCTCAGTGGAGGTTTTATTGTGTTTGGTTTAACTAACATAAAGCAGGTATCCTCTGAAATGTTTTATGGTTTTAAAAAATGGGTAAGGAGGCTTATTTATCAAAAAGGCACCATATGCCAGCTTTAGCATCTATGATTGGTGCAGCAGGTTTTCTGGAGCACTGGGACAAACCTGTGTCTCCATCATATCGTAACCGTCATGAAATGAAGGAAGGAGTCAGATTTCCAGTTTATTTACTTACTTGTTGAGAGTGAAAGGAGAAAATCTATGTCTGTGTGTTTCAAGTCTTCAAGACATATTATTTTAGCTTAGTTATATGGAAGTTTTCTGTCCTGAGGATGTGTTTGCTCAGTTTCTTACCCAGTGGTTTGTGAGTTGCCATTGTGAATCCTTTTTGTCCATCCATCTTGATTTTTGGAAACCAGAAGAAACAACATTAGGAGGAGAAGGTGGAGCTGAGGAGGTGTGACAGCTGGAGCTGACCTGCTTTGTACTGTATCCTGACTGTGTGGTAAAGTTAATCACACAGTAGTCACACCCATACCCACCAAATGGGAGCCATTAGTTAAAACATGATGTAATTTTGTTGTGTTGAGCTTCCCGCAGACAACCCTGGCGAAGGGGAAGAAGACCGATTCCTTCACAGATACTCAGGATGTCATAACCACTGAGGTCTCTCTTCTTGAATCTATAAATAAAAAACTGGATCTACTCAGTTTTCTCCACCAGCCGATCAAGGATCTTAAAGCAAGCAACTTGGAAAGAGATAAGAGTTTCGAGCTGACTTCTTCTCCATTATAGTGGAGGTGGACCAGCTCAAAAGAGGAAATTCTAAAAGAAACTGTCCGAGAACAAACTTCTGACGGAGACAGGAAATAACATCACCTTCCACCACATCCACAGACTCAGGGCCTGAGGAGGAAACTATCCCCATCCTATCTTCGCCAAGTTCGAGTATTTCACGCTCATGAAGAGCAAAGGACGCAAATTTAAAGGCACTTCTTTCGGGATGAACGATCGGTTCAAAGATAGATCAATGTGGGGTGGGGGGGCTGTACCCGATCCTGAAGGAACACCAGCAGAGAGGATAGAGGACTGGATTAACTGTAGATTGACAGTCAGCTGTTCAGGGACGCCAACATCACCCCTTGGCTCTTTCTGAAGGGATAATTTCTATGAAAATATCAACATTGCTTAAATAAGTAAAATATATATACATTAAAATATCAATCAACATAAAAGAATCCTTCCACTCACCTTTTCAGTCTGCCTCTGCTTTCCTTTCTTCTCTCTCCTTCTATGTCTCCCTCTCCTCCACACTCTGCCCCTCACCCTCCACATATCCCCTATGCAATAACTTTTTTAATTGTTGTGCCCATATCAATAACTCTCTTTTCCAGGTCTTGATGCTCAATCTTTATGAAATATCCCGTGACTTCGCTGTACACACTTCCCTCAAATATCCACACACATTTACATTACAACATTCCAACACTTCCAGAGTTCACTCAAAGCACTGATTGCCACCCCCATTTATCGATAGCAGTAGATGGTTTCTGAGACACAAACAGAACATTCTCAATATGCATACACAGAATAATTGAATTGAACTTACTTACTTACTTACTTACTTAACTATAGCATCCTGAAATGTGTATGGCATTCGGCATTGGCATTAAAAGCCTGGTCAAGTCTCCACTCCTGTGCCAGATTATTCCCATTGCTGTTGGTAACGCAGAGCTTAGCTCCTAAACTATCTTTTGTGAATCCTGAGGCAGACCTCCTTTTTCCTGTACTCCCCTGATTCTCTGCTTTATGCAGTTCTCCTGTGGGCCTCCAGTACTTCCATGTCCTGTGCAGCCTCTGTTTGCCAGCCACCCATAGCATCTACTCCAGCCAGCCGTCTACAGCCACCACCAGCCCTGTTTTTCCTTTTTTTGGTTTACAATAAACCAACTTCGACTAAACTCCCTGTCTCTGCAACTTCTTGGGGTCCAATTTAAAACTCTGACTTAACAGTCAGTCACTCGATAGATCCCTTTCACAACTCAACATACACACACACATACACAAAAAAATCACAATCAGCCAAAGTCCTGAAGAAATATATGGATGATTCATGGTCTTGGCAATGGCTGCACTCAAAAATCCTACAACGATGGAATACACCTTCTTCTCCCCAGTGTAGAATTTGACACTTTAATAAGAAAGGAATAGAAAAGACTTTTGGAAAGAAATTAGCCTCCAAATTTATCCCTGATCTAGGAAGCTGGGAAGGCCATAATTAGAGGCAAAATTAAATCTTATTCCTCTTACAATAAAAAAACAGGAAGAACAGGCTGAAAAAAAAACCAAAAAAACATTGAGGATACGATTAAAGAACTAAAAGAAAATGCAGCAAAAGCGAACAAATAATGGACCCAATTACAAAATGCAAAATTAGAAATTAGAAAATATCTATTAAAAAACAAAAAAAACAACAACAAAAAAAAAAAACAACTTAGTTCATACTTCAACAACTCAGATACCAACATTTTGAACATAACAAATCAGGGAAATTTCTTACAAATCAACTCCAACACAACAAAAAAAAAAATCTCTTATACCTGCAATGCAGGACTCAAACAGCAAATATACCCAATCGCCCCAGGAAATCAATCATATTGTTTACAGCTTTGATCAAAACATATACTCAACATCAAACAACCCAAAGCTCAAAGACATTCAGCCCAAAAATCTAAATCTACCTCAACTGACTGAAGAACAAAGAAACTTCTTGGATGCCCCACTGACCATTAATGAACTATTAACCGCATAAGAAAGAATGCCTGCAGGCAAAGTTCCTGGTACAGATGGCTCCGAATTTATAAAACATTCCTGATCAGTGTTGGTGCCTCTATTCTTCAGGACAGTGACAGAGATGAAAAACACAGGTTATACAAGAGCCCAAATGAATACAGCTGCAATTGAATTACTTTTAAAACCAGATAAAGGTCCAACACTCCCATCCAGCTATTGCCCTCTGACATTGATCAATATCAAAATTATTTCGAAAGTACTTACATCTAGATTGGAGATAATAATCTCATCGATAATTCTCAATGACCAAACATGTTTAATCAAAGGCCAACACTTTACACATAATGTCAGAAGGTTCCTTAACCCCTTCAGACCCTGTGAGCCCTACTAGAAAGGACATGATATATTTTCCTCAGAACCAATAAAAATATACGGTTTCACAAATTGAACAATGCTAGGTCACTGATAGGTCCCTAACCAACCAATTACAATGGAATAAATAGTTATGACCTAATCTGCAGCAATCACAGAACATAGCCATGGCTGGCCAACTAGACAAGAGAAGGAGAAAGTATTCTTTTCAACTTTTAAATGCTATTTTATGATCTTGTTAGCTTCATAAGTTTGGACTAATTATAATTTTAACATTCTAAAATTAAAATATCGAACATAAATTTCAAAATAACTCAAAGTTCAGGAGCACAGTATTTTTTTTAAATTTGATGTCCATCTCAGTGGTACAATATGGCTGGATGCTTTTACGACCTATTTGATGGCTAAAATATGTTTTAAAGTTATGTTATCCAGTTAAAATTCATGACGTAATGCATATATATTTTTTGAGTACACATTGTCTGAGATCCTTGAGCTCTTGGTAAATTGTGACATTTCAGAAAATGATCAACTGGATTCTGGAGATGAGGCAGCTGAGAGAAGGTGTGACAAAGAAAGTAAGTTTAGAAGGAGGAAGACTATGTTACCAGATATAGTTGTGCTATAAATTAAGCTATGCCGTAAATATATAATGCATTCAATCATCTTCAGCTGCTTTATCCGTATTCGGGTCGCGGGGCTCCTGGAGCCAATCCCAGCTCACATTGGGGTGAGGGGCGGGGTACACCCTGAAGAGGAAACCCATGGAGACACGGGGGAGAACATGTATACTCCGCACAGAAAGAACCCAAGGACCCGTGACCTTCTTATTCTGGGGCAACAGTGCTAACCACTACGCCGCCATGCTCTGCCTCAGCTAATCATCCATGCACTGCAATACTCTTCTTAAGCCCCAGGTCCACACTCACCACTTGTCAGATCGTCTTCGCTCTCATGCAAGCCTTTCTAGCAACTTACCTTGGACTCGACTGATTACCCGTTGCTGACCCATTTCATCCCTGATCCTGCCTGCTTGTCGTGCCATTGGACTGATTGCCAGATCTCGACCCGTTTCTGTCCTGACCCTGCCTGCTCGTCTGATCCCCGGCAACCGACCTTGCCTTCTGTCCTTGACTATGAGAGAACCCTTCAGTCCCTGCTGTGCTGGTTATCTGACCCCTCGCCTGCCACTGACTATCCAACTGCCTGCCCCCTAGAGTTGAACACATCACCACCTTGTGACCTAGTGGTTACACCTCAGACTGTCCCACTGGAGTTTGAGCCCAGTTTGTTCCATCAGTTACTGAGTGTTCAATAAAGACGTTTTGACTGCATTATGTATCTGGGTTCTTTCCTGTGTGTCTGGTCATGGGAAGATGAGGTGCGATGTTAAAGTCAAATAACCATAAGTAATCATAATCATAATAAGTGTTGAGGCTCTACAGAACTGTGTGCTTTGTAAGAATTCAACATCCAGTGGCACCAAAGCATGGAAGACCTAGGAACATGTCTCCTGAGCCAGTCCATTATCCCAGACAAAAGGTTCAAAACATCAGGCCCCTAGCTGAAGTGCAGCTCAACATGATGGACCACATGCCATACTATGATGAAAGGAAAGAGGCCACCAAATGCAACAGACTAAAATGCACAGGCAAAATGCATGTCTTCAGTGACAAATGAAACATTCATCTTTGTGCCACAGATTTTCACATTTTTACAGAGTTCGTGTCATCATACAACTAGCTTTCTGAACTGTTTTACAATCTACAGTTGCTGTTCATCAATATGTTCCTTTCAAAACCTTTATATGAATTTTGACAGATACTCCTAGAGGGCATTCCCCACAAAGACTTTCTGACATTTTATATTCATGCAGTCCTGGCATGCACTGCAATGGACATAAAAAAATTCTCGAGTTCTTTGATTTCACAAAAAGGAATAAATAAATAAACAAATCAGACTCGTTTCTATATTCCAGAAGACTGTAAATCAACTGGATGAAAAATAAATAAATAAATAAATTACACAGTACAAAAAAGAAATAGGTCTGAAATGTTAACCCTCCTATTGTCCTTGGGGTCAATTTGACCCCATTCAATGTTTATTATTCAAAAAAATTTAGTTGATAGTAGTTTCTTGGCCTCATATTTTGTGACTTTTCCTAATATGAGGGGGACAACTAATTATGCAAAATATTGTCATGATGATAGTTTTTCAATTTGCTGTACACATTTTGTACACATTGGTGTTCCTGTGGGGTCAATTTGACCCCAAGCTGTTCAAGCTTTGTAAAAAATGTCTCTCTGTGTATGTCAACTCACATTCCTACACCTGCAGATGCAGGATTGATACTTTTGAGTTAATACATGACAAGGGGGGAGGGAAAACATTTGATTATTTGCATAGTGACTTTTGATTAATGTTTGGTGCATTTCATGGGCTGTGTCCATTCCAACAATATATGCTGAGCGAACCTGCATCAAAATTTGGACAGCATGTGATGCACAGCCCAGCTATATCTGCAATTTAGCTGGACTGTGAGTAAAATCCCTTGAGGATGCACCTGTAAAAATCAGGTCATGAAGTTTGTGCTTGGCATGGCTCAAGGACGTGATGGGCATAACGTGATCACTTTTTTTGCTTCTTCCTTCCTGGTAAAGAACCCCAACATCTCAAATGGTACAAACCACAGGCTGGTGCCAAGTTTGTCCTAACAAAAAGGATTCAAAGATGAGTATGACCTGTGCTCAATCCAAAAAATATATCTGCAAGGAAGTGCAGTGACATAACAGTCAAGTAACAATGTAATAAATGTATTATTATATTTGAGGATAACAGGGTTAAGTTGATCAGCATGTCATAGCGTTGAAACACAAAGGCAATTGTTGCGTCTCTCTATGCTGAAAAAGACAAAGTTAAGTGGTCTTTCCTCTTTGCTATCCTTTAACAATTTGGCTTTGGAGAGTCATTTATCCACTGGGTGTCTGCACTGTATAACTCACCCAAGGCTACAGTCACCACAAATGGGATCACATAGCAAAGCTTCACTCTGCAGACGGGTACCAGACAAGGACGTCCCCTCTCTCCCCTACTGTTTGTTATATTCATCAAACCACCGGCATCAGCAATGCCTCAGAAGACCAATATCAAAGGTAACCATTCGACTGTTTCCAAACACAAAATCAGTTTATATACTGACGATATATTACTCTACTTGCACAACTTTGGAGCTCAATCTGCGGGTTACCGGGGCGCTGGAACAATTTTCTCATGTAATTTATGGGGCGTTCGGTAGGAGGATTGGATGCACCAAATTTCATTAATAACTACTTGGCAAATCAACTACAATATATCATTAAATGGATAAATCGAAATGGAGATTATAACTCCTGGCTCGATCTTTAACAGGTGGACTGTCACAATATCAGTATCTCTAACCTCCCCTCCATTAAATAAGCATCATAACTATTTCAAAAACCCCATGATTGGCTCCACCCTCTCTGCTTGGTGGAAAAGTCTAGAGACCACAGATTCCCAACTAGAACCGTGTATGCTCTGCCCAATCTGGAGCAACCCAGATTTTTTAACTAACAAAGCACCTCTTCATCTTGGCACATAGGAGCAGAAAGGAATCACCAGCCTCCAAGAATTGATCCAGCCAAATATGCTCTTTGGTTCTTTCATTCCATCACTGTATACCCCATCTTTGACTCGGCTCCTCTGTTGGGACACCTTCACCTACTTGGACTCCCAACTCTCCACAGAAACCCTCTGGACTCTCTTAATCCTGAGTGAGGTAACAGGAAAAGCACAGCATCCTTCAGTCCACTAGCACCACCTGCTTCCCTTCCCCTGTCCATCCTTCTGCATCTTCTTTGTTCCCCCCTGTGTTCCCTGAGGAGTAGCACTGCCCTCCCTGTAACACAGATGTCACTCCACCCAATAAAAATCCACAAACTAGGTTACAGAGGGGGCTGGTGATGGTCACACACACACACACTGGAATAAGAAAATGTTTAGCTGCAAGATGAAAAACATCAGTTTTGTGATAAACTATGAGGACAAATGACCAAAAAAAATAGGAAAGGGGAGACACAGAGACACAATTATGACACATTAAGGTAGGGATGCAATCAGAGGGGGGAAAAACAGCAACATAAGACTACCAAAATAAAACAGGAAAGACATACAAATTAAAATAGGGACCCTAACATGGGAAAGACTTGGAGCTAGAAATTGAGAAATAAATCATCTGGGATATGTTTCCTGAGCTAATAAATTAAGTGAGGAGTAAGACCATTTTCGCATAAGCATACAATTTACTTCTTTTAACATCCAGCAAATTCCCCAGCTGATAGAATTAGATACATTTATTTGATAGAATGCAGGTTTAATCCATGTTTTTCTTTTCTTTTTACTGAGAGTATGCATTACTAAGTTATAAAAACAAGACAACATTTCAACCTTGATTTATTAATGATTTTAACTTTTTTTTTTATATTACACAAGCAAATCAACTTTCAAAGAGAGAAAGAAAGGGAGAAAGTAAAACTTTAAAACTTTTGATTTGAAGAATACCTTCCTATGCTCACACATTAAATACACCACTGTACAGATGCTTACACAATCTGAAGTAAAATAAGAAGTCATTTCGTCATGTTTTAACACACAACAGTTGTCTCTTTTGGTCAAACGGGTTAATGATGTGGAAGCAAAATTTAAAGTTAAATCTGGGGCATAATGGTGGATCTAAAAACAAAGTACCCTTTTGTCGTACTGGGCGAAGGGTAAAATAAAAAGGGTGATTGGTTTGTGTGCCAGCACAGCTTGTACCAATTTCGTAAGTTAATGGGAAATTTCTCCTTCCTGCCTTGTTGTGTTTCCTGAGGTCCTGGCAGACGGCGACTGTCGATATGAGTGGCACCAGGCTCTAAGGAGCCAAAGCAGCAGAGGTAAACAACAGCCCCTATCTAGAACTTGAGCCACCTCACCGGTGTCCCTAAATATCTCAGCAAACGTATTGTTTTTCAGAAGCTTGGTGTCAGTGGAGGAAGGAGTAAAATTTGCGCTGATACTTCAAACAAACAGTCCGTTTTGTAGGCGTGACTGGACAAATATGGCTGACCTCCTGAGTTACAGCCACCACCACATCCTATACAGCACCCAAAACCAACAGTGCAGAGAGAAATAAATACTGGCATGAGTTATTGCAGAGGACAGTGAGGAATGAATTATGGTGGAATCCAAGGCAAATTTTTCAGACTCTCATCTGCTCTGAGGTTTTTTTTTTTTTTTTTTTTTTTTTTTTTTATCTTCTGACCTATGTTGGGATCTCTCTGTCTCTTTCTCTCCAATTACTGTTGTGCTACAGCAGGTGCTGTAGCACAACAGAATGTTAAAACCGACACTGCATCTCTTAATAAATTAAGTCATTCAATATATTACAACTTTTACCATAGCACCTTTCAGTGGATGGATATAATAATCAGCAAGCAAACACTTAGTCCTGAAGTTCATAAGTTGATGCAGGCAAAATGTTCAAGTGTGAGGATGAGAGATACTTTGACAACAAACAAACTGTGATGTGTAGATGACTGATGCAGAGCATCTCCAACACTAGAGCTCCATGGTATGATACTGGTCTGTAGGACCTACCAGAAGTGGCACTGGTAGTGGTAGTCTTCTCTAATATGTATCTTGTATTCTCTCTTTCTTTTTTTTTTTTCAGTTTTACATTCCACAGCATCCTCTACTGTGACCTTTTAAGGTCTTTTCAAAGTGGAAGCAAAAGAAGACACGCCCGCAGCCCCATATTATTGGATGAGGCAGCTGACAAATGTGGCAGCGTTCACGCGTGATCATCTATTAATCTCCCAAACGATGCAAGGGCTAATGGGGAGAGGACTTAAGAGAGGACACAGCCGCTTTCTGCTTTTCCTCCAGGACAAGAGCAGAGAGTAATGTCCCAATGCATTCAGATTACTCCTTTCTCCCCCTGAGTCTTTCCTGACACAAGGCCTGTCAGTACCCCTCCTATGTATTTCACTGACCACAGTTAATTCCCACTTATATTTATCAATCTTTTTCTTTTTTTTTTTAATTTTGTTTAGTAAGATTTTAGCTTCTCCAGTTTTCCAATTAATTTTTTACATTGTCTGCATATAGATTACACCAAGAAATTGCACAGAAAAGACTTAACATAAGTGTGTGCACCTATTATTTTTGAACATGAACATGAATGGAATCTGGGGACTTTATGTGTGGAGTTTGCATGTTCTCCCCATGCCTGTGTGGGTGTCCTCCCACCGTCCAAAGTCATCATGTTTAGGTTGATGGGTGACTCTGAAATGTCCATAGGTCTGAATGTGAGTGGGAGTAGTTGGTTTACTTGAACCTGTGATGGACTGGTGCCCTTTCCAGGGTGTACCCCATGCTCACCCAATGTGAGCTGGGATTGGCTCCAACACCCCCTATGATCTGGAAATAGATAAGCGGTAGTATATGAATGAATGATATCCATTAGAAGATATTTTTGCATTTTTTTATAACACAAATAATTTTACTAGCTGAATATTTTCTGAGCAATCAAATTAAATTATAGCTGATTCCTGGCAAAAAGTCTAAACATCCAAATTGGAAGGATGGGTCCATATGGGCGAAGCAGGGGGCATTTCTGCTTTGTTGTGATATCACAAATTTACTGATCTCCTAGTTCAGTTTCAGTTTTGCATAGGAAATTTGTAAAATGGCACCTAGCTCTGCATCATAGCCAACAGAGAAATCTACATATAACTTGAAAGATACGGCACCTGTAAAGATTTAAAATTGCTTTCATACTGACTTATTTCTGATCCTATTCTCAGATTAAATCAAAGGATCCAAGACTTTGACTCCAGGTCACACACACATTGGAAGTCACTTTCCAAACTGTGTATATAGAAGATTTTGTCCTCACACAGGAGTAGATGCTGAACTTACACATGGCTGCTGAGGCTAAAGGCTTCCCCTCAATGTAATAACATGCGCCTATGGCTCTTAACAAATCACTCACCCTCAAATTACCCATGCATGACCTCGTCTTTTTCCTCATGGAACAAAACCAACAGAGCTCCCTTTCCCAAAAGCTGAACAAACACCTCCTTCATCAGGCTGTGGTAAACATGGAATGGAAACTTACATGTCTATGACTGCTTCTGTTTTAAACAAACCCTTTCATCAAAACAGCAGAACATATTGTGATACAATTCTATGGAGTAAATCATTTAAGTGACCATTTACTTGAAGTCCACCTCATCAGGACGTCTATGCCTGTTCTCACACTGTGTATGAACACACAGTAACATATATATCTATATCTCTCTATATATAGATATAAATATATGTTTACAAAAAACTCCACAGGGCACTTGTAAGACAGCCAACATGATTTGAAGCTGTTTCTGTTTTCCTCCAGCTGGGGATGTTTTTCTTTTTTTTTTGCCCACTCCTCATATGCATCCTCTTAGCCACAATAAATACACAAGCCAGTTTTACAAGAAAGGGATACAGTGTACTTAACAAGCCTAATTTTGGCATTGCATCACCTCTGTTATGAAGTTGCTGTCAACATTGGCATTTATTTATTGATTTATTTGGCTCCTCATTAGCAGGTAAGAATGATGCGACTGTTCTTCCAAATCAGCATTATGGCATAAAAAAGCAGTGGAGGGGGAAAAAGATGGACCCTCGCCAGGCTTCCCCTGGTGTTTGTGTTAGGGCTCCCTGATTATGGATTTATAAAACAATATAATTGTCATAATCCTAATCTCATTTTATTATTTATACTATTTATCCGTCAGGGTAACTATAATCCCAACTGACATTCGGCGAGGGCATGTGCCTCCTAGAAGGCCATCACAGGGCTGATATACAAAGACACACAACCATTCACACAAGTCACCAATTAACCTAGTCCTCCATGACTGTGGGAGGAAACTGGAGTCCAGAGGGGAAAGCACAGATGTACAGGAAAAATATGAAGATGTCACTTAAAAAGGCTCCAGTACTGGCAAATTGAACTCAGAATTTTTTTTGCTGTGAGGCAATGGCTTTCTTTTCCATTTCTGTGTCGTAAGAGGTGCTGGAGAACAATCCCAGCCCAGGGTACACCCAGGGCAACTCGCCAGTCCATTGCAGGTCCAACATACAACGACAGACAGAGACAAACAACCACTTGCACTATGAACAAATTAGAATCACCAGTTAACCTAAACATGCATGTCTTTGCAGAGTGGGAGGAAAAAAGAATACCCAGGCGAGGAGAACATGCAAACTCTGTACAGGAAGGCCCCATGCCGGGAACCCAACCCGCAACCTTCGTATTGTGGGGCAATAGCACTAACCACTATGCCAGTTATTGTTTTTATTGCGTATTTACTTTACGTGTGCAGTTCAAAATGCAGCTGAGAGAGCCTATCTATCCCTGAATGTCAGTTTGTGCGTATTTGATACATACCGAGGAACTTTTTGCAGGCGCTGGTTTCTGATAGTTTGGTTTGTCATAATTGCTATTTGTCACTAATTTGCATCATACCTAAATTTATATTGATTCTTTGTGCTATAGTCAAATGAACAATCTCCAGTTAACTGAGCATCTTCTTGAAAGGAAAAACTATTTTTTTAATGCAATTATAAATAAATTCAGCGCTGAAGGAGTTAAAGCAATATAAAGCATTATTTTCTTTGTAATTTACCATTAAAATTTTTTGCCAATAGAAAAGAAACCAAAAAACAAACAAACAAAAAAAATTGCAATGCAAATCAAAGAGAACAGCAGAATAATGAGAACAGTAAAATAACTTATAACAATTATGACAAAGAAGTAAAACTTAAACATAAATCAATGTGGTAATGCCTAAATAGGATCTTAGTGTGTACACACAAATAGTTAATTCCATATAAAAGCACTACTATCAGATTAGTATTCACAACAGAATTGTAAAATTTGAAATTCTTTCTAGCTTGAAGTTTCTATTTTTTATAAATTTACTGAAATGAAACAAACACTTTTGGTGAATAAACTTGACACTTCTGATCCAGCTAAAATGACCACTGAATATTCCTGCCACTCGTGATCTACACATGACTGGGTTCACGTTGTTATCTCAACCACAGGGACTTGTGATCCATCATAGTGCTGAAGTGGCAGGAGAAAATTGAACCGCCACTATGGAAGGAGGAGATTGGGATTTTGGGAGGTAGGGTTTGTAGCTGCCCATCCATCTGGCTTACAGAGGGAAATGCAATAACAGTGCGTCAGCAATATAGACCAAGGAAAAGCTTCTAAGTCAGCGACTCCAAACTCCCATGTCTGATGAGGACTTTGGTATCAGCTCCCTGGCCTTTCCTGCACCTGCATCCCTCACCCTGTCTCATCCAAGTCGAAGTGATGCAACCACACAGAAACAAAATCTTCCCGTTCAGTCATGTCAGGCCAGACACTGGAGGGCAGAAGACAAGAAAATCAGCACTTGATTGATACAGTATCAGAGCCATTCTAGGCACCAGGTCTCCTCTCACAGAAAGATGGATTAGTGTGAGGTGCCAAAGTGTATTCTACTTTTGTTGCAGGAGTTTAATCTCATAGAGGTCATTGTTTTTTTTTTTTTTGTTTTTTTTTGTTTTGTTTAGTTTTTTTTTGTAAACATGACAAAAGGCCTACAGGGGATGTAGGATGGCTGGGAGGGAAATGACTGTGGCATTAACTGACATGCCACCGCAGAGTGAAAAGTGCAAACCCACTGAAAGGGAGAACTTCTTAACCTTCTACCTAGGCTTCGATATCCCCAAGGCCAGTAATGTTGCTGTGCTGGCAGCATGACTCCTCTAGTGAAGTTTGAGCTGACTTTGACCTCCGAATTCTCAGCTTATTACTTTTTTTTTTCAAAATAAAGTTGTTTTTCTAATGTAGCACCAAGTTTGCTAAAAAAATCATTAGGCAATTTTACTATTTTCGTGACCATTGGCGGTAGTGCAAAATGGTAGAATGACACCCTGCAGTGAATTACACAGCAGCACAGATATTGATCAACTCACAAATGGCAGATTTAATCCACTATTAAAATCAATTTGTTTGTGGAGCTTTCTGCACTTAGAAGTGTGATATTTGCTTAATGGGGTGAAATATTCCACCAAAACAGTCCTGACCTGTAGAAGCCTGGATTCCTCTAGACCTCCGAAGGCAGATCCTTTAAATCCTGGAAGTTGTGAGTTGTGGATTGGATTGGGTGCTGGGGGGGCAAGTTAACACCATGCCATCCATGTGATACAAAAGAAAATCTGATAGATCATACCAAACCACCTTTTTCCGTTCCTTTGTGGCCCAGTTCTGATGACTACGTTGCCATTATAGCTTTTGGACATAGCCAGTGTAATTTTACTTTAACACAAAGCCAAAGCCAAGAACACTGGGCACTACTTCCTGATAGGCACCATTTACAAAAGCTTCATAATGAATGGATTTATTGACAGTTCCATTATAAGCATTTTTGTTCTTAGATGGTGGAAATTCCACTTATTTTTCCTTTTGTTTGTCTTCTGTGAGCTCTTTGTAAGATATACTCTGCAGTGGCTGAGCTACTTTGACCAGTGGCTCATTAGAAATTGAATGAGCCTTTCACCCTTCAGCAAGGCATTGCTGATATTTATAACTGGAAACCTAAGTTTTGGCAAAAATCATGAAGTAACCCAACAATTCCTACTCTCCAGCAATCTGACTAGAACCTCACTTGTTCCTCAACTGCTAGCCATGTTTTTCCAGCCAGCCTGCTGCAGTCTGGTCCATGAATTTACCACCTGTTTCTCTTTGCCTACTTTTGTCTGCTGGGTTGATACACAGGGATTGGCGCTTGAGTGCTGCTAATTATGACCAGTACCTAAGTACTTTTATTAATGCCTCAGCAAAATTGAAGTATATACACCAGAAGTGAAACATCGTCAATTAATGTGACAAAAACAGTAGTTGAAATCAAAATCTCACAACTCAAACTCTAAATATTAGTGAATGGATTAGGTGGAGTTAAATGGATTTTAGTCCGGATCTCCATCAGGCCTTGCATATGAATAGTCTAATGAATGAAAGACCTGCTCCAGGAGGGCAAAGTGTTTTTCAAGACAAGAATTTTCCACACCCTGTCACCCTCTTGCCCTTAATAGGACCCATCAAATCATAATGAAGCATCAATAAAGTAATTAATTACACCTTGTCGATTAGAAATCAGATTGGAAGTGTTACTTTTTCAGAGGGTAGCATTAAATATCGTGTTGTTTACTGCCTTTTAATACTTTTTGGCCTCACTAAACAATATTTCGCTTCGGAGGAAAATTAATCATTGTTGAAACTGTATTAAAATTATTATATGTGATATTGATTTGTGCCAGGTAATCTGTTAAGAACAGAAAAACAGGTTGGAAGTGAAAACATTCACTGGTTGTATTAAAAATGTGTGTATCTACTGGTTTTGAATTTGAGAAAGTCACTACAGCGGATAGAAAAATGAAGATGAAATGAAATTGACTTGTAAGAGCACAGCTTAAATGTCCCCTGTGGTGTAAAGTGAGACATTGTCTTTTTGATTATAAATTAGGTCTATGTTTTACATTAACTGTGGGAAAGTATCAAAGACGTCAGTCCACAGAGAAATGTTCACAGCTTTTTTTCAGAAAGTGAGCCTTAAAACTCTGCAACTTTGTGATGTTCCAAGAGCAATTTGCTGTCTCCAAGTTCACCTGCAGCCCACTCAATTTAATTACTTGTAGAACAGTCATAAGCAAATTTCAAAGCCTCTCTTCTGACTGGCAGACGAGTCTGGTGTTGCTGGAGGTCCAGAGAGAGGCCTGAAAGATGAGATATTGACTCATTAAATAAAACACAGGAGAAGTGTAACATACGATACCTTTAACATCACCAATGCCTTTTCTATCTGCATCCAAACTTTTTAACTCCTTCCACATACTCAAACTATGTTACCCATTTCAATCCCAGAATGTGACAGGCCACTCCATTCAACTGGTGTCAGCTATACCATCTCACCACGGCACACTGCTGTGTCCTAAAGCTGTTCCTTACATACTTTAGATAATCTATCTACCTCCCACACTACAAAGAAACACGAGAGACAGTAATGTATTTGGCTTGATTTCCATTCATCAGTTTTGAGGTTTCAGTATTATCCATTTCATTTAGAAAGGGCCTGAAAGTTCGAAATGGGCCAGATTGCTGTCCTGTCTGTCAGATAAACTAGGTCTCTTCTGTGATTGGATTGATACAGGAATCTACCCACTGACAGCAGATACAGGTTGTTGTTTTCTGGTCAAATTGCATTTGGACAAAGACGTTATCAGCGAAAGATGAGGTGCGACGACCTCTGGGATGAATAAAAAACATCATTACATCCTAGCTGTGGGAGACAAACTATTTATGACTGCTGGTAATTCATTCCATCACCATGGTTTGTAACCTTTCTCTGCATTATCTTCTCTGTTACCACAGAACGAGGTGTCATCCTTGTGGAAAAATCTGTGTTGCTCATTCGCTGTCCTCCAGTCCTCATCTTCAGCTTTGATCAAGTGGTTCTGGCGGCTGAAGGGAGAAAAGTGCTGTCACTGCAACCTCTCCTTGTGCGGATGCTAGAATACCTGTCCATCAGCAAAATGATTTGTTATGCAAACCATTATTCATATCTGACAACATCTAGAGTGGCTACTTTGGTTTTAATGGCCCCTCACACTGGGGGGCTGTTATTGATGTTGACAGCCACACCTTCTGAATGGCACGTCCATCTCAAGGGCCAGTAATGTGACTAATAAATAGAAAAGTGATGGGAATTTAATGTATGTGTGTGAGTGTGTGTGTGTGTTATGTGCATGCTGTCTTTATAAAAAGGCTGAAAACCTTGATGATATTTCCTTAGTTGTTTTTACACCATGGCTTCATTGCGACATATCAGCTGGTTTGTACTTTACATTTTGAGTTCACGTTATAACTTTGATCAAAACTGTCTGTTAGCAAGGTGGATCCAATCAGCTCTGAACCGACGAGTATCCTGCTCATTCAAGAGAAATGTATTTTTTCTCTGCTGAATACCACCATTAGAGGAAAATGAAAGTGACAAATACTAATCATCCCATGAGGACAATGCAGAGCACCACCCCCACTTTACCCATTCATTTTTGAATTGCTGTTTAGAAGCCTGAATTTGGAATTTGGTCATCACCGTTTTGATCTTTTTGGAACCAAAAGAAACCATGTTCAAGCTGGGGAGGAATGAGGGCTGGATCTGACCTGCTCTGTACTGACCGTATACTAAACCTCATGAGGAAAATAGTTACTGAGCTGAATACAGCAAATGAGAAGTAAGGCCATTTTCCCATAGACTTAAATACAATCTGACTTCGTTTTGCAAACAGTGGCATTACCATTAGATGGAATGCCACTGTAGAGCTTTCCAGCATTGCCTTTACACATCTGATGAGTCCATTTAATAGAAAGTCATTGTTTTTCAAAGCATCAGCATTTCCAAAACAACTTTAGGTCCTCAAAAATGCCAGTGTTACAGAAGTGAATCAAGAATATGTCATCCTAACTTTATGTTAATTTAAGTCTCTCAAAACAAATGTAAACACATCATATACCCATAATTCATTGCCATGAAGCTATATTTTAGTGTATGTTCATGATGCTCTGGATGTAAGATTCCTCAGAGAATAAATCAGGGGGCAGATATTTCAGCTATCAGGCTCCTCTTCTATGTAGCCAACTCCCAGTATCGGTCTGGGGGTCGCGGACTCTGTTGCAGCTTTCAAAATCAGGCTTCAAACTTTCCTTTAAGGCAAAGCCTATAGTTAAAGCTTGAAGGTTACTATTTTCTCTTTTAGTTGCTATAGGCCTAGAACGCTGGGGGATGGTAGGCTGCTCTTTAGCAACTCCACAAAGAGTTTGGTCTAGACCTGCTCCATGTGTTAAGTGTCTTGATGTAACTTTGTTATGATTAGGCGCTGTATAAATACATTTGATTTGATTTGATTTGATAACCTATGCTGCATTTTGGAAGAAGTTATGCTTTGTAGTGAATTCTTCTGATTTCCATTTGAAAATTGCATTTCCCATAAGAGAATTAAAACAGGATGAGATGGGAGAGCCTCTACACAGTGTGTTTGATCCCTCTCTATGTAAAGTATTGCCAGATAAGCCTGGCAGTTTCCAGCTCAATCACAACTTAAAACCAAAATCTTAACGTGACCTGAAACTGGGTAAAACCATAACGTACGTTACACGGAACACGTCAATAGCCTAGAAAACAGACCATTCAAGTCTATTCATAAACAATAGGATTATGTTTTATTGAAAGTGTCACAAATAAAAATTAATAAAGAATCAAATAACTTAATAAATAAATACAAATTTCAATAAATGCACAAACGCACAAACACAAATGCAATGCAAAACAATGAATGCTGATCATATTATTTGTATTTGTATTTTTGTATTTTCCCAACTTCGGCATGATCTTTGCCAACTCCTAGTTTAACAGCAAAGACTAGGCTTCAATTGTTAAGTCCAATGACACTAAGCAGAATACAAATCTGGTGCAGAAGCAGGCCCTCAAAAGGACCGATAGCAAACCCACCATGGCAAACCCTCTTTTATCACTGAAAACAGTGGATAGGTCTCATGTCAATCAAAAAATTTGTTTATTTTGACCATAGCACAACAGCTTATTTAGTAAAATTGCTCTCACAATATACATTATATGTATTCAAAAACAGTAAAATTTTCATCTCCCCCACTCAATGCTTTCTTCCTCCGCTCAACCTAATCAAAAGAAGCCCAACCTATCCAATCTGGTAGCAATGTCTATGTGATATTGTCAGCTTTTGGAAACAAATTAAATAGCTAGATGGGGAAACTCTGACCCTTGC
This sequence comes from Echeneis naucrates, assembly GCF_900963305.1. Classification (NCBI taxonomy): domain Eukaryota; kingdom Metazoa; phylum Chordata; class Actinopteri; order Carangiformes; family Echeneidae; genus Echeneis; species Echeneis naucrates. Next base: position 21,303,909 of record NC_042531.1, on the reverse strand, counting down.
GCCAGTTTGCTGACGGTTTAATCACAAAGATTAGCATGCTAGTTATGCAAACAAGAACTGTACCAGTGTATACTTACTTAGTGATTCAGTTTCTGCAAGAAACAGATATAGCCTTGCTCTTTCTGTAAATCTTCTTCTCCCTCCAGGCAAATGTGCAGTGTAGGAAGAGCAGAGAGGAAAAGAAAAAAAAAAAAAAAACTTTCTTTGCTCAACCAAGGTCAGTCAAAGCAGTGTGCAGAGCTTAAAAAAAAAATAATCCCTTACCTCTGGGGTTTGGGTACCATCTATCTGAGCTGTAATGTGATAAGGGGACAGGGCGGAGAACAGGGAACCAGCTGATGCTCAGTGTGGCTAACAGGCACTCATTTCATCACCTGACATAGTTCCTTTTCCTATTACATCCACCTCCAAAGCCTCCAAGGTGACTACATTGCAGTTACAGGGAATGAGTAAAATAGCTTATTCTTCCTGCTTATCAGAATTGCTTCAATATAAGCAGATGTCTTGTAAATCCCTGTAGCTGATGTGTCCTAGCACGACATTCATACTGATACTCCTATAGCAGCCTGGATCTCCCTCAAGGCGCACAGGTCTTAGAAAAAAAAAAGCAGAAGCTTCGTCAGAGTGGAAATCCTTCACTTACATGCGGGCCCAAGGGTGGCAGCGCTTTTATTGGATGGTAGATTATGACAGTTTCATATCTTAAAACACAGGAATTAATGGGGGGCTGGGTTGTTTTGTATGCATCTGGGTAATGTGGAGAGTCTGAGCAGACAGTATAGTCTCACTCTGGATTGTGACAGAGAAGGAGGCTGGCGCAAGAAAATGCAAACTCAGCAGAGGGAGGGAATAAATAGAGTGATGTATGGCCACATCAATGCCCTTATGACATTTCCATCAACCTATAAAGACTTAATGGACGATGCATTGTCACAAGTGAAATGGAAAGAGAGAGGAGAGATAGAAAAGGCCTCTTGAAAATTGTGTCATAGAGGTCAGAAAAGTGGAGGGATTAAAGAGCCAGCATATTGTTAGGTGAATAAGAGTAGCTTGCCATCCCTACGATGTTGAGGATGTCTTTCCCCTGCTCACTTTCATCTCTTTCTTCCTCCCCTACCTTCTTCCACCAGCCCAGAATACTGGCATATCTGCAAGGGGACAGATTGCTGTCCCGTTGACTGACAATGAAGTCTTCCGTGTTTCATGCTTGCTTCCATCGCCTTCATCAGTTGTAGGGAAAACATGAAGCAGAGCAGGGTGCGAGGATGTCTCCGAGCCACTGATGAGTGGCAGACAGCTTGAGGGAGTGTCACTTTTGTTCACTCGTGTCTTTTGACTCTGCTACACAAGTCCCTTAGAGGGATTATTATCTTTCTGTTTTTGTACAGATCTCAATGCAACATATGGCACAAGGGGCTTGGCTTGCATTGACAGTTTACAGATAGAGGAGTTGCGAATTTGTGTTGTTTTGTGTGTGAAAATGAAAGCGTGGTGAAATGTGAAATGAAATTCACTTCTCAGCACGGCAGATGGAACGACTCATCTTTCTGCGTATGAAGTGACAAAATAAAGTTTAATGAGGAAACTACAACTGCATGTACAAATTGACTCAAAAGAACTTCACATAGTGAGGATCCTTCATTGTGTGTATTGTTGCTTTTGTCAAAAAGCAGATTTGCCTACTAAGCTTCTCACACTAGACTGGTGCAGTTCCTGAATCACCCAGGTTAATAATTTGAGTCTTCATACTGAATTATGAATAACGACACCAAGGTCTCCATTAACCCGGATTATATGGGTCCTCTGGTTGGCTGCTACAAAGTACACAAGGTGAAACAATGAACTCACTGGAAACACATACATACTCAGATGATTTGGATGAACAGGTTCACTGACTCAAGTCAGCGGACTCACTGGAGACACTGCGGACACAAATGATTCGGTTCAGTGAGATCACTCCAGACAGTGATTCTAAGTAATAAGTTAAAATACATATTGCAAATAAACAAGTGGTTAAACACAATGGTGTTCCTTTTGTGGCTGATATATTTTATGCTTGTGTTACAATGACTACAATGACTAGTAATGTAACATATTTTATGATAAGCACAACACAAACAAACTATTATACTACTGAGTTGTGTTTTTTTTTTTTGGTGTATGGCATTTTAAATACATCTCTAAACTAAAAATGCATATGGGGATCCTTACCATAGGGAATCCACAGCAATGTTTTTTTTTTTATCTATTATATTATTTTCTCATGTGAATCAAGTGAACGAAATCACTAAAGTGAGTGACTCAGATTAATCTAACTGCATAAAATGAACCAGGTTTACCACCACTATCTCATACACAATGTGCATGTCCTGGTCTGTACGTGCACATGTGTGTTAATACCTCCCTGCTTGTTACTCCATCATCTAATGAGCCCAGTGAGACTTGGAGTAACTGAGATGCTGCCTGTGACATATTGAACATAAAGAGGTGTGGGATGTTCTGGCCCTGGGAGTCATGTGGAAGCCATCATTGTCCTCTGTAGACATTAGTCTCTAGCTTTTGGGGTGCAAAAGTCTCCTTAAAATGAACTAAAGCCAAATGTAGCTATTATATATTATAGCACATTTATACAAATTAATATATGTATATGTAACCCAATCCGTACGCTTCGGCCTCTCTACACCCACAGACTCTGTGTTGTGTTTCTGATGTGTGTTGCACAGGTGTCATGCAGTGTGACAAGCCGGACTCATTGAGGTAGTAGATCATGGCTTTGGACCTCACCATTTATTTTGTCTGGCTCTTACAGGTAGCAAAGTATTTGAAACAAAATGGCACAGCACGGGCGAATACTTTGGAATATGTTGGCCTGCAGTAGCAATGTAACTTTAACAGTCACCTAAATCCAAGAGCGAAGAATAATGCAGATCAACAGCCATCTTTTGACCTAAACAGGCAACTGCCTGACGTGCACGTTTGATGTCTCATTATTTTCACCACCTAATTTCATCTGTTTATGTGTAACTCTTTGTGCTGCCCTCTACAGAGTAAATCATTTTCCAGGATTTATTCAAATTGCAACTTACTAAATTTTCCTACAATAACTAGAATGCATGACTAGCGTTGTAGTTGAATTTATACCTCTTAACGCATTAGGGTGAAGCTGCACAAATCAGTATATTCTAATTAGGAATAAATCAAATGAGCATAAGTCATGTGATAGTTGTAACAACCTATGCTGAAGCGTAGTCTGTATATCACAGTGGAGGGTCTGCATAGTATCTAATGATCATTAGGTGGCATCTTCACTGGGTTTAAAAGGAGGTCAGATTAAATTGCAGTCGATGGGAAAATGTCATTATTTTTCCTTTGATTCATTGGCTCAGTAAGCATTTTCCTATTTGTGTTGTGTTTCCTATTCCTGTTTGTGGTCTCAGTTTCTTGTCTTCAATACAGCATAATACTATATTATTATTATTATTTTTATTTTTTTTTACGATAGTCCTAATTAGAGGAAAATAGATGGCAATTGCAATGATTGGTAGACTGTACCACAGACAGCGACATTCCTGACAAACAGAATGTATATCAGAGTAGGTTATTTTTATGTCATGGTACCAAGCCCACTTAACAATTATCACCAAGGTCTTACCATCAGTTGTGTGTGACATTTTTACATCTTTCTCATTGCTCTTGTTTAATAGAATGTATTTTTACTGTAAAGAGTGAAAACAGCAGCAGCCATCAAATATGATATAAGTCAAGTATAATAATAAAGTACTGTCATCTCCATTGTTGTGCCTATGAATGCATTTTAGATGTATTTCTTCTCTCTGTCTCATTAGGAGACCACAAGAAAATAAAACAAAAAGCTTCAAAGTAATAGTTCAGTGTCTTTATTACAATTTTTTGTCATTTCAATGGCTGTCTGAAATCATGGAAATTGGGCATTTGTAACAAAACCAAATAAATGCACATCTCAGCGAAACCTGTCTCGACAGCTCAAATTGTATGTCAACATTTTCATTGTTAGCACTGAGAAAGAGAGAAAAATAAAATGATTCAGAGAAGATAGATCAATTCCTCTGTCTACATCAAGTCTTGTGTGAATTTCAGAGGATTCTTATTCTTCGCAGTTTGTAATTCAGTAACCCCAGATGTTGAACAGCTATTAGTCAATCACAGGGCTGATATATACCCAACTTTCCATATTGGAATTACCAACTCATATTCCTTGGACTGTGTACAGAGTACAGGGAAAATATGCAATCTTAAGCCTGGGATTTGAATCCAGACCGACATAGCTGTGAAGTTTGCATCATCACTAGTCACCCCCTATGGCTTCTGTGCAATGCAAGAGGACTATCTGCTCTTCCTGGACGAAAGTGAGGAGGAAGCTACAGTAGATTCTACTTCCTTTGAAGACAGTGAACTACATTCATATTACAGTCAAATTCCACTAAATGCTGAAGAAGAATGCAGTTAAATTGGCAGCATTGGTATGTGTAACGCTTCAGTCCCAACCTACAGTACAGGCCAAAAGTTTGAACACACTTTGTCATTCAAATGAACAGGAACGTGTGTCCAAGCTTTTGGCCTGTACTGTGTGCTATAACCCTCACAACAATCATGTCAATTATGGTAGTTATGATGGAAAAAAAGCAATTATGAGGCAGGGATGCTGTGATAAAATCAAACAGGTCTCAACACGGAGATAAGTCAATTAATTCTGCTGATCATGCCTCAATTCTAATTATCACTGAATCAGTAATGATAAAGTATGCATGGCAGACTCACTATGCAGGTGTTACCTCTCGCCATACTGTCCTTCTTTAATTACCACCACCATAGAAAGAGGAGTGACTGCTCATGTAATCCTCACACTTCATCACTGCTCCTCCTCACTGGTTTTGGCAGGAGCTTGACTGTAAAGTGCCGAGGGGTGAAGCAGGGCAGATGACTGTTTCTACACAAATAGCATATGGACATGCTGACTACACACAAAGAAAGCATAATTACTCTGGTGTGAACTTCCTGCACATCTGTTGATGCACTGAGTAGAGGTAGACCGACGCAGTAATGATACTGCCTGCTGATTAGATCCCTGCAGGATACAAGCGGCTCTGAGTTTCTTTCTGGCATGAGTTCTTGAGTGTCATTATTTAGCAGGAAAAAAAGAAACAAATGGTTTAGCTAAAAGGGGAACCTGCTCAAAGAATGACAATCATCATTCATACATTCATCTTCTATGGCTTATCCATTTCTGGGTTGCAGGGGATCCCAGCTCACACTGGGCGAGGGCAGGGTACATCCTGGATGGGTTGCCATATTTATTTATTTGTCTTGAGAGACTTTGCCAATTCTACTTACACATTGAGAACAACTGAAACTGTTGCACACAATGGTTTCACAATGAGGTGTGAAAACCGGGGCTAAGGTATGAAGCAAAAACTAATGCAACCCTTAAAATCATCAACCAGACACACAAAATCACATTTGTAGCTTAATGTACCAAGATTGTACATGTTTATATGTCTGCATTCAGTGTATTTCAGTTCATCACGATGCTGTGGAAAGTCAAAGTTAAACTGGAATCAACTGTCTCTGTAAGTTTTTACAAATAACAATATCTTACAAGGAGAAAGCCATGACATGCAGTCCTGAGTGTTCTAATTATATTTACTTTTAATGAGTAGGCAGATGAACCAGTGGTGCTGAGTACATGCTGTGCACCATGGTACACAAGAGGTAACACAGTAGGGCAATGTTTCCATATTCTTGACCCTTTTTTCTGGCTAATTTGGATACATATACCAGCAAGCCAGCTCCATCACCTGCTGCCACTTCAGAACCCATTTAGAGACACAGTGTACTCACATCCAACAGTTAGCCTGAGCTGTTTTGGTATTTTTGCTCCGATTATTTTTGGCTGTATTTCCCTCCCTCTATTAAGTAGCTGTTAGCAGTGGTTGCCATTGGAAACTGTGTATACCGAGATTGTTTCAGCAGAGGGATGAAAAGCAAGGGTAGTATGTGTGTTTGTGGTTTGATAGCTACAGTCCTCATTTATTAGAATCAAGGTAAGAGGTGATCAAATATAATTAGACAATTATAATCTACAGTAGACAGAGAGATCCATTATAAGAAAACAAAACAAAAGTGAAAACAACAAAAGTTGGTAAGACAAAGCAAATGTAACATTTACTAAACACAGCTACTAAACACAGCAAACAGCAGTCATATTTTCCATTCATTGCCAGCTGTATGTGACATGAATCCATGATGAACTATGTCTGCCTTTTCAACTGCTGCACTCTTTGATAAAAGCAGAATAAAATGAGCTCAGCACCCATGCCATCTTACTGCTTGCCTATGGAGGGATGAAAAAAGACAAAGACACAAAAGGAAGCAAGAAGGAGCAATGACAGAGAACTGTATTTCAATCAGATTCAGTTGAAGAGCAGAAATGGTAATCAACATCAAAGACGACGGTGTGAACACAGCGTGTTAACACACAAACAAGCACAGTCCAAATGAATTGGGAAGTTGAAAGTAATCTGAGAAATTTGAAGCACACTGTATATAGAGAGGCTAAATAGCTGCAGTGTATTCATATAGTTATAATGTTAAATAAATAATTTCACCAAAAGGTAAAGACCTGTGCATCCTCTGCAGACCAGGAGACTCCATAGACTACCATCTTTAAATACTTGAGTTTACAGCAGTATGAAACACATTACAGTTTGGTAAACAACAACAACTACAACAACAACAACAACAACAACAAAAAATCTGTCTTAGTCTCTACAGCCAATTTGTTCCTTCATGACGACTGTAAGGGGTGAATCTTCATATAATTCTAATTTTTACATTTTATTAAGGCTTACATTTCTTTCTTCACAGTATAGCAGGCATTAGTCTCATACGGGTTCAAGAGGCACGGGTTCACATTTGTGTATCTACCAAATGTGTTATTATTTAAAAAAAGATACAGAAATGTGTGGAAAGATAACATAATGTAGAATTATATGTATAAAAAATAGTTATTTCATGGAAGTGCTTAATATTTACAGTACAGGCCAAAAGTTTGGACACACGTTCTCATTCAAATGAATAGGAAAGTGTGTCCAAACTTTTGGCCTGTACTGTACATTAAAGCAGATATACTGATACTGTATAAGCTGTGCCCAGTTGGGATGCAGGTTCCTTTCATGTGGCACCTCACCACAGTACCTTTTTGCTAATTAACTCTGTTTGTGCATTATTGCTGTACCTGCAGACCCAGAGGATAATAAGAAAATCCAAGCAGGCTGAACTAGCCTTAACCAGTCAGTCCAGTGACCTGGGAAAACTCAGGTGTTTGAGTTGGCTGCTTGGGTGTTGTGGGACACTGAAGCATCTGTACATCAAAGGGAGATTTGGGGAGGGGATCTGGGGTTGGGGGGAGCAGCACTGTCCTGTTGTCTGTTCTTACCGGGTGGGGAAAACAAGGAGCATCTGGTCCAGGGAGGCAGGTATATCCTCCCTGGCTCCATGTGGGTGACTGATATGGGGGATCTTTGTTTTCAGTGGTGGTGTGATCTATCAGCTCTCTGTACTGTCTGAGCTGTGCACTTATTAACTGATCACTCATGTGTTTCTTACTTTCATGAAAAATAACAGTTTTTTGCTCTTGATCAAATAATAATTACTGGGGATTAATATCAGCTTTGGCAACTATCAGCATCCCCAATCAGTCACAAATAAAAATATGTTGTTAATACTCCATGCCATCATCACAAATTAAGATTATACAATTAATAGGATGATCTGATTCGTTTCAAATAATTCCATGAAGACAAACTGTATTTTACTAAATTCAGTTCTGTTTTGTGAACAAAGAGATAAAGTTAAATGCTTCAACCACAGAACTGCTCTATAAACAAGTGAATATGATCAGGGAGAGAGGCACAATTTTATTTCACAATTTACCATGAAAATTTGACACCTAAAATGGGGTTTGGTATCAATATTTTCCTAGTTGGGTGCAACCCATACACAAATCTAATATATGCAAATACATATAATTTATGTATTTTTACAAATGTATATGTATGTACTTACAATACAGTAATGTCAAACGCATGCCAAAACTGACATGTGAAACCTATGAATTGGAGCAATCATCAATTTAAAATCTATTTCTGTGTATGTTGATTTCATGAACTTGCATATTTTTAACACACGTGGTCACAGTGCTGTATCTAAAAATCCTTCATATATCAACAGTAAATTTTACTATGCATGCTTCATACTAAAACCTTATATCCTTACATATCCAGATAATGTGTAAATGTGATAATATAAGTAGTTTCTTTGAGAACATAATCCCTTAGGGTATAAAACTATTCCACATATATATAACAGTTCTGTAAAGGAAGGGTTCAGGATTAGGAACTCCTGTTCGATATAATCATAGGATATAAACTTGAAACTAAAAGTAATTTCTCACAGTGAACAAGTCACTGATAGTTACTGCCAGCCACACAGTTGATCATTTTGGACATTCTGAATCTCATTTTTTGTTTTACTTACAACAGCTTAAAAGCAGGGCTCCTGGACTATTAGTGACTTATGTCTGCTTTCAGTATTAACAGGCAAACAATCCACCACCATTACATGACCACAGATCCCCAAGCAGAAATGCATTATATGAAAATCATGTCAATAGTGATGATGCTGTCTATGAGGAGATATATTATATAACATCAATACAACTTCTGGATATATGACGATGTGATTATAACATAATGTACACCAACTCTGTTATATGTTTGGTTTATTAAATCAACACATAACAATTACACAGTATTTTCTTGATGATTATTTTACTCACTATGTATTACAATTTATAACATGTCCATCTTAGATAGCAGGCGTACATGTTTGCATGTGCTTAACATGATATATCACATTGAAGATAATCTAGTTTGTGAAAATGTGATACACTATATTTGCATATATGTTTCTATTTTAGAGGCATTCTTAATATATTTCATATATGTAAAGTTTGAATATGCACATGCATTACATTTGTGAATGGAATTGACAGATGTTAGTTTGCTCCAGCTAGTTATTGCAGCTGGAAATGCCGCAAGTTTAACTGAAAAATATTTTCCAAGAGATTTTGCAAGCAGCTTGATTAAAAATGAAAATTTCTTAATTAAGGAGGCATTAATCACACACTTCACACTTACACTCAGACCTACGGACAATTTAGAGTCACCAATTAACCCAAACATGCATGTCTTTGTACAGTGGGAGGAAACCGGAGCACCTGGAGGAAACCAATGAAAGCACAGGGAGAACATGCAAACTCTGCACAGAAAGGCACCAGGCCGGAGGATCAAACCCATGATCTTTTCATGCAAACAATAATATGCCACTCACAGTCAAATATCACAGAGACTTGCCCCCTCAGGCCAACACAAAAGCTTTAGGCCTGTGGTAGTCATAACTTTCATGTTTATCAACAAGGAAAATTAGATATTGGTTGAGAAATGCTTCCTCGTGAGGTTGTTGTATTTTTAGGATGAGGAGGATGTAACGTGAGCTTTTAGCACAAGCACAACAGTATATGCTGAGATTTCATCTAAGTTAACTTTCTTCACACTTTTCAGGGTTCAGGAGGAGTCTTTTAACTCTGTAGTGTGTTACGGCTCCGATTCTTCCTGCAATAACAGTGGAGCACTCCTATGAATTTATATGGCTTTGCGGAGGAACATTTTACTTTTGTCCTCCAAATCTGTTAACAGCCTCACAAGAATATCAATTAGATCCAAAATCCCAAGATATTAAAAGCTGAGACCGGTGTACGTTGTGTTCTGTTGAGCATCAAGGCATAACTTCACAGGAATGACTCTCAAATCCCTCTCACATTATTTTTTTATCTGTTAGTTGATAAGAACAAGCAGATTTAACTTGTCCAGCCCTTCCCTTCAAACTCAGCACCAGGCAATCTTCATGCAAATTGCTTCTGCCATTTCATTCACCATTGTTTGCAGGCAACATAACTGGCTGTGTGGTTTCCATGGTGACAATTAATTATTTCTATCCTTCTGGTGAATTTGGCCGCAGTGGCTTGATTCAGTAAAGAATAATTCTTCACTGCCTAGAAACAGTTAAACATGCAAGTCATCCATTTGTGAATGATGACAGAGGCTGGTGGTAAATATGATAAATATATGGATGAAGCACTGACTTACACAGTTTTACCTCCATCCTTCAGAACAGGTGACGCACCTTGTTGGCGAGAATCAACCCATCACTCACACAGACAGGACAGCACAGAGCCATGCTGCATATTGACTAACGCTGTTGTTGAAGTCACGTTGAATTAACTGCACATGGCAGGGAGGTTGTAATTTCCCACGTGACTCAAACAGTACTTGCTGAGCACTTACTGTTGAGTCTACATGGAGTCAATAGAGCAGTGGGGAAATCTCAGAGGTGCTGTTTTCTCCCTGATTAAAACATTTGCTCTGTGGTGAGAGACAATCCTATTCCAGACCCTCCTCAAACACAGCACTGACAGGCCTGCTGTCTGCTGGGGTTTGTCCGGGCTCTGCATGGACCTCTGCAGTGTTTCAACACAACATATATATCTCAAGGGGGCTCTCTTGGGGTATTCAAACAACAACAGCAAGAGGTATATATCTCCCTATACAGACCTTGAATTTGATAGTAAAACCTGACAGGGCTTATTTAGCCAGCTTCAGGGATGTCGCTGACTTTGGCTTCCTTAGTCAAACACAGGCGGTGCTTTCACAGTAGGAATTGGTGTGACTTTGGAACATCCATTAAAATGGCCTCCTCCCAGAAAGAGGTTGGGGGGGGGGACCATTTATATTTTTCACCAGGAGGCTGTTCGCCTTCCACATGAATCTCTCAGTCTCTTTGCTCCATTGGTTATGCACATCTTGCATCAGGGTATAAATCCAAGTGCGTGGAACAAGAGTTTTTGTCTTACTGCCAAAACAGTGAAACAAATGGTCACATAGTCCAGAGAGGACTGAGGGAGGGAGTTAAACAACACTGACCTATGAATCACTTAGTGTATGTTACAGTTGTTTTATGCAAGTATTACTTCTGCCTTTGCTTAACTATTGTATACCTGCAGAGTGATTTTTTTTTTTTTACCCTAATGTAATAAATAAATAATAACACTAATGTTTTGAAACATCCTTTTGCCAATACATTCATGACGCAAAGTTAAGTAATTTATTCTTCCTCCATGCATTCTCATCTTTGCTAGTGATGTCCAGAATCATATCTCAGTATTGGACACTCCTATTGACTTCAGTGTGTGATGTCACAGAAGATCAGAGTCTCTCATTCAGAGCCCTAGCTCTCAGCTGCTTGTATAGCCAAAGTCTCTGGGATTAATCCTGTATCTTTCTGATCTCAGAGTGAGGAGAAGTTTCTCTGGGTTTATTGTAATGACAGAATAAAGACAGAGAGACATGGACATGAGATATTTAGAGCGTTGGAGGCTTTGGAGCTGGTTTTTCATCATACTGTTCAAAAGAATGAGCAGAACACATGATCTGAATTCAATCCTCCTCAACAATATACGCGTTGAACTTTCTGTGCGAAGTTTTTTTTGTTATGGTGGTTTGGTGTTGTTCAGTGTTTTTTGTAATTTAATAAACTGTTTTTATAATTGTCTGAGGTTGTGTTATTTCTGAAAATGTGACTAAATCTGATGTTTTTGAAACAATATAATAACATCCTCTGGTTTATTCCCATTTTGAGGTTTCACTAAGGAAATACACATTTGCTTGATATTGCACATTCATTTTCCTTTTTGCCTTTGTTGGTTTCGACAAGTCCTCCAACCTGATCAATATCATCATGAGTCACTTCCTTTAACTCTCTGACACAAGCCATAACAGCACCTCTTGAAGAACTGCGAGGTGTACTGAACTTTGGTTCTCACTGTTACAAAAATAAATATGTAAAGTTCCACCAAGAGCCGTGTATCTATGTTTATCACATTAGTTACTACAATATCATTTTGGCATTAAATTTATTTGGCTTGGTTTTCCCTATTTAAGCTTTAATCGTGTAGTTTTCCTTACCTATGTCTGCTATGCCTTATTAATATCAACTTACAGGAATATACAAAGTTTAATTAAGACATAAAAGCATTTACAGCATTTTGGTCTTGAGTTAAGAACCTAAACTTTGTTTTATATATGATAGTTTTTAGTATTGGACAAATTGGAGTTAAGTTCCATTATTTGGACTGTGTATGTGTACTGTCTAAAGCAATGGAAACGTGAAGCTGCTATATTTTTGCTGTGCTCCAGTCACACCACATCCCAGTCAGACACTTATTTTTCCCCCATAAAAAATCTTGGTTAGAAAATAGCTTATTGTTCAGCTTTTAAAAATGCATTGTGTTTTCATGATCACCCGAGCCTTCATCTCCAGTACATCAACTTGGGATGACATTATCTTACTGATGGAATATAAAACACACAACCTGGAAAATGTCACTACCAACTACTGAGAAGCAGCAAAGCCCATACTCCTTACCCTGTTTCCTTGAGCCTCTCATCCAGAAGTGACTTCTTCAGTCTCTACCCCATAGTTCTTTCCCTACCCATAAGTCTAATTAGAAGCCTTTGATACAGTATGAAGAGAGAGTGGGTCCCAGTTGATGTGAATCCTCAAATGCACCCTCCAGCGGCTCTCTCATTGATCCCTTTCTCTGTGAAGCTGCTGTCAAAACTGCATTCTCAGCATGGGCTATTATAAAAGACAATGGAGTACAAGTGGGAAACAAGAAACGGATTGTTTTATTATAGGATAGGCTGTGAGGGCAGCACAGTACCTGGCAGGTACAGTGGGGTCACAAAAAAAGTTGAACCCCCTTGTATGAGGCTGGCATGCTAATGTAATGCTAATTGTAACTCAAACAGCTCAGAGCAGTTAAACAGCCAGCCTCCTGGCGGATGTTTGTGTAAGTCACAGTATTTATGTTCTTGTGATTTTGTTAACCTGCCACATTGACATGTAAAATTGTTTGAGATGGGGCTTGGCAGGCACATACATTAGAAGTTTAAACTCCCTGAGTCATTTTCAGCCTGTGAGGTGCTGAAGCTGACAGCATTGTATTTGTTTTTCATCAGTGAGTGTTTGGTTTGGCAGCAGGTTTCTACGGACTGACCAGGGTGGGAGAGGCCGACAGGCAGGCAGGCAGGCAGGCAGATGTAGGTCGGGGAAGATGGTGGGTTTAACTTAATGAGCCAACAAGGCTCCACTGCCTAAAAAGACTGATTGGGCTGTGGCCATTGTAGCCTCACAAGGGGAAAAGGTGCCACGAGCTTGTCTCATATAACAGGTTCTATACTCTCTCAAGACATACAAATCGTCCACATCAGTTCCACCCGCTCACACAGAACTCTTGTTTGAGTGCCGTGCTGATACAACACGGCCGTAGTGGAGTGAGTGTTGAAATGTTCTGAAATTGCCTGAAAGCATCCTTGTTCAGCAGGAGCTGGCAGAGGGAAACTTCAACTCAGGTAGCCTAAAATGAGACAGACACTGACAAACATATGAACTCTTACTCTTACTGTACTTGAAATCAAATATTCTTGAAAGTGAAGCCAGTGCAGCCTATACATGCCTCAAACCTGCATTCAATTTAATGGCAGTTGGAGGCAAACTCAGATTGAATTGAAGTCTGGGAATGCCCCTACTTTTTATTTGATTTATGACCTCAGTAAATGTTTTCCTGACTATTTATGGTCTCGGTCTTTAGTTTACAATCTTTAATACAACATGATATTCCATTTTTAATTAATGGTCTCATTAAGAGTAAAACACATCATAAAGCAAGATATGATGAACATCAGTTCACAGTCCAATAGGTTGACGTGTGGCATAGGTACATTCAACCACAAACTGTGGAAGAACTGGCTTTAGGTCTTTCCAGATTAAATATCTTTCTATAGCTACTAGTTAGGTAGATATAGTTTCTTATATATTACCTGCTTGATGGATAGTAGGGGACACACTTCCATCTCCTGGAACGAATTAATGCATCTTCATATGTATGAAATTTGATCTAGGTTTGCTGTAATTGTTGCTGAAAAGTATTGATGTTTTGTCACCATGTGCAGAGAGTAGGTATGGTCCTGATATCAAAAAAACTAAAATTGAATTGTCCCATAGGGCCCAGCACAGATTAAATATGGGGTATTTTTTGTTGAGACTACTGTAACATGTCTGCTGTCTTTTTGGGAACATCAGCATCACATAGAGAAACACACAGGCACACACACACAAACCCACACAAGTCATGTCCAAACCAAGCCTTATAGATTGACAGGCAGACAGGTACAGAGGGGCATCACGCCATCATCAAGGTGAGTAACATCACCTCCATCCCTCATCCAAACTCTTAAGCACCGTGCCTAATAATGATGCAGGTCAGGGCTCAACTGTCCAAACTAAGCAATATATTAAGTATTTTAAGTAGGAAACACTAAGAGAAAGGTTTACATAGGACAACATCTTATTGATTCCTTCTATCTTTCCTCTCTGTCTATACAGCGCTATATAGAGAGTCCTATAAGTGAAGAATATCTGTGACACCATTGTCCTTTTCAGGGAACTGGCACTGTCCCCCATCACATAAGAAAAACTAAATCTCCAGTACCACAGAACTAAATACTTCTGAATATTTGGTGGCTGTTACAATTAGCAAAATGATTCATGTTGCCCCTGCAATAGAAAGTCGTACCAGATAATTACTAACAAAAACCTAACTTTATTAGTTTTGTGACACCTTCTGTTTTGAGAGAAGAAAAACACTAATTATAAAAAAACAAAACAAATGTAATCCATGCACATCCACTGGAATACTATGTCTTTAAAACCTACACAGCTATTGAGCCATTGTTGCCTCTGATGGGGTGGATCCAAAAACAAAAACAACTACATCCTATTTCACCAGGAGCAGATATAAATGCAGCACTGTCATTAGCACATTAGTATTACACATGGAAAGGGAATGGTATAACCTTTTATCCACTATAATTAGTCTGCATACATGCATTTTTTAAACATTTAAATGTCTAGTATCTAGGTTGGTGCTCCTGTAAATTTATAGCTGGCTCTGTGAAATGCTTTGGTCAGTGCTTGTGTGTTTTTATTTTTTGTGTTATTTTGGTGTTTTAGCTCAGTGGAAAACACAGCCCTGTGTTTCTGGTTTAACAGCAGCAAACTGCACTAGCGACAGGTCTGTGTCTGCTTTCAGGGAACTATTATGGAAGCAAAAGTGGTAAAAAAAAAAAAGCAAGTTCAGCCAAATGTTGAATTTTGGGTCTGAATGCTGTTGGTAGCCTTTTCTATTGCTGAAAATATTTGATGAGTCTTGGCTTTTTTTTTTTTTTTTTTGGGCCAATAGAAAAGGGACTGTAGAGACAGAGACACATCACAAACACAAATTCAGCTGACACGATTCTAAAATCCATTCACACCTCATTTTATAAATGATGGGATGCATCAGTGTGGCCATGGACATGGACATGAATTATCTGTCAAGCTGCCTAATATGATGCAGTCCACAGGGCTTACCACAAAGTGATCATTTGTACTCCACTGTACACAGATGCTGACCCTCATAAAAGCTGGTAATGTTCAGTAGCTAATATGTTAATATGTAAGAAAAAGAAAAAAGAAAGGAGAACAAATAGCACTTAAGAGTATTCCGTTGGTTTAGTTGTAATTAGACCGTAGAATTAATTATTTTATGTGGGTGGGAGACATCTGGAATCATCATTGGGTGCAGTCCATAGGCAGAGCTTACTATTCATAATGTTCAGAACCTTAATCTGACTCATTAAACAGAATACCCAATATAGATGTACCCACACAAAGTCACAGCATCATTTTCCTCTCCTCCCTCCCCAATGTACATTTGTGTTTCCAGCTGGTATGAATATGTCAGAAACAGCTTCATTACCTGGGCAAGACCACAAGCTTAAGTGATAAGCACACAAATTAAATGACGTTAATTCTGTTTTGTATGGCTCAGAGGACAACTGCAGCCTAATCTCTATTACAATCAGTCTCCAATCGGTTTCATGATAATGCACCGCACAGACAAGCAGCGGCAGATGAAATGGATAATGGGTGTGCAGTCACAATTTTCTTGAGCTTTTATATGCGAGGAATGCTGCAGATTTTTACTGATTGTGGGTGACAATATCTGGAAGAGGTGTGCAGGATATACTGTATTTTCACAGCAAGTGGAACAGCTACGTCTTGTTCTGGTCTGTAAAAAGACCTGGCCAAGAAGAGGCTCTCAGCTGAACACAGAAGTCCACAGCTCACCACTGAGACTCCAGCTGACCACAGATCTTGTTTGCCAGATGTGTCTCTCAGTTCCCAGAGCTGAGACGGATATTTGTTGTGTACTAATATTAATAGTATTACTAATACTAATACTTATCTACACATTAAACAAAATATAATGACTAACGAAAGGACATGAACAAATTGAAAAAAATATGTGCAACCTGGAACTTACATTAAATATCTGCATGTACATCCCCACACACAATTAGACAAACACACAGTGTGTCTTGGGATAACTTCGGGCTGCAAATGGAGGTTTATTAGACACATCACAGATGGACTATATTCATACAGACTGTTTTCTGTCCA
This sequence comes from Echeneis naucrates, assembly GCF_900963305.1. Classification (NCBI taxonomy): domain Eukaryota; kingdom Metazoa; phylum Chordata; class Actinopteri; order Carangiformes; family Echeneidae; genus Echeneis; species Echeneis naucrates. The sequence continues at coordinate 21,287,190 of NC_042531.1, read as the reverse complement.
TCTGCAATCACGATAAGTGTCAGTCAAAGCTAAAAGCTCACAAAGTACTCTCCTGGAATGTTTTAATTTCTAGTCATGCTAAATACTTAAAGTCTGACTCAGCTTGAGGAACACACTGGGTGATAACCAAGAACAGGTAGGTGATTACAGGAGAGATGGTTGACAGTTCAGAAAGACGGCACCTTAGATAGTATAGGTTAGCAGGCCATCCTGTGTCTTTCGTGAGAAAGAACCCTGAAGAAATGACAGAAAGCCCGAAAGATAAACACTCTCAGTTGATCCCAAGATGGGGGGGGTGAAATCTCCAATCGGACAGACATAAGGATAATGGCCCACGCCGACTTATGTCACAAGAATATTCATTTGTGGAAAACTGTGCAAGAGCCAACATGGCCTAAGAATAACATCGTGCAAGAATTAAATGTCAGGAGTAGGGACGTGAGGTGCAACAAACAGAACCCAGTCCCTCTTCATACCAATCCTGACAGAGTACTTCCACAGCAGAGGTTTAAGTGTCCCCCCAGCCAGTAGACAGAGCGAGTAGCTGCAGTTAGACCAGGACGTGTCCAACATCATCCATGACACAGCAAAAGGAGAGGTCAACAGTCAACTCTGAACACTAACCACCGTCATCACCAGGTATACCTCAGAGAGATTTGGCCAGATTGAGAAGGGAAACACCAAGGCCACGTCTCACAACATAACCCACAGGGCCACAGAAATACATCAACTGCATCAGGAGCTTCATGCCCTCAAGAAACGGGACAAGACGTCTACTCATGAGGAGAAGCAGTCATTGGCAGAACTGCAAAACATCCTGTGGAAGAAGCTGTTGGTCCTCCGCAGAGCGGAGTGTCACAGGACCGCAGTCGTGAATCTTAACTCGTCTATAAGTGCTGCCCAGAGCTTCTCTGGCACCTCTGTAAGATCTTGAAAGTTATCTGGTGCGGAAGGAAAGTTTCTGAGCAGTGGAGCTGTGCTGAGGGAGTTTGCATCCCCAAGGAGGAAAAATCAACAAACATCGGCCAGTTTCTGTATTCTGCCCTTGTTAGTTGTTCTTAACTTGGCTGATAGCTAACAGGGTTCTTCAATCAACACCAAGGCAACAAATAAGTTTTTGGATGTTTACTGTTGAAACACTGAAACTGCAATACAAAAATAAAAAAAAAATGTTAATAGTTGCTTGCCTTCGTTCTTTCAAATAAACATGACACAAATATTATAAACAAGTTAGATTTTATATCAACTGATCATAATGAATAATTAGCAATTAGCTTAATGCAAAGGTTACATTGAAAGATCCATCGACAAGCTAGCACATTAGCATTGCTCGGTTTTTAAAGTTTTTCCACTTAAGATATGAATTGTTTCCGAAATTTAACAGGTAAATTCAACATGAGAACAACCAATACTCACAGACATATGCATTTTAGGGTACAGCTGAGAAAAAGTAAACGTGTGGAAAACGACAGCAACAGCTTCACTCCAATACCCCTGTCTGTGAGAAGGAACTAGCACGCATCTGAAGTAGTGATGTGTCGGTCACAAACGATACGGCTCTTAAAGCCGACTCTTTGAAATGAATGACGGGAACCGGATCCTGCCTGGCTCGGGCTCGCTTCAGGTTTTTTCTGTTCAAGCCCCATGAGCACTGAGCAGCAGGGTGGGGGCTACTCACGGCACAGAGAGAGAATGGTCATGAGCAAACCTACACAGAGACGCTGGAAATAGGTGGGAATTGAAAATGAGTGGCAGAGAAAGAAGCAAAGTTTTGATGCATTTCAGTTTCATTGATCAAGCAAAGGCAGAATGGGTGACCAACGCTTCAGTCAACCCACGCCTTGCACGTGAGATGCCACAGAGACTGTATTATGGTGGCCATAATACAGTCATCCGTGCCCTCTGAGCATATCTTCTAAAAAACAGGGCAAATAATTACAGAGAGAAGGAACAGAAGCAGTCCCTCAAAGTTGAGACACTTGGCCTTTCTCAATACCAATCTTCTTTAAAGACTAGCTGAAACTGTTGCCTGTTTTTCTTTTACACATTTTTCTTTTTTTCTCAGTCATTCATTTATCTTCAACCACTTTATCTGTTTCCGGGTTGCAGGGCTGCTGGAGCCAATCCCAGCTGACATTGGGAGAGGGGTGGGGTACACCCTGGACAGGTCGCCAGTCCATCGCATGGCCAACAGCCGGGAACCGAACCCATGACCTTCATTGTGGGGCAACAGCAATAACCACTACGCTGCCATGCACTTATTTATTATTATTGTTTTTATTTTGTTCTTTTTTTATTTATGGTTGTTTTACACTAAATAGCTAAAAGTTGATAAATAGTTGATAAAAAAGTATACAATCAGAGATTGGACCTTTTATTTAATTGAGAAGGGTCTTTGTTTTTGTACTTATTTATACATATTTATTTTTTGTAGCACTCTGCTCCATGTTGAGTGAAATAAGCTATATGACTAATAAACATTTGATATAATATATACATATTACATATAATTTTACATTATTTATGTTATTTATGTTTATAAATTTATAAATGTATAAATTCTCATCCTGGTGATGTTTCTTGAATACTAATAGCCTCCCTTTATTTATTTTACCATTTCACAGCCTGCTGACAGTGGAGGCAGCCAAATTTAGAAAGTGACATTGCTAACATTGCGGCATTGGGAAAAAAATGACAGTGACACTTAAGGAGAAAAAAATAAAGTAGTTTTGTGTGGAACTGCTGAATTGGATGTGTCCCTAGCTACACTGTTTGCACTGTTTTACACTGTCAGGTTTGAGACCTAACGGGGGCCTTTTTGCGGGGTTTTGATCCTGCTCATCTATAAGAGCATTGGAGATGTCACTCAGCCTCTTGTCCACAAAACTTGAGAAAACTAATGTGAAAATAATGCAGGTGTCAAAGCAACATTAGGAATTTGCTGCATTGAAAATGTTTTGAGCCTCTTCTTCATTTCATATTATTGATCAATGAAACACATGATTTATTAGTGGGGCTTGTGCTTTTTATCTCATTGGCCAATGAAGAGGCTATTGCTGTAGAGAGGCTTTCTAATTTAATGCCACTTTTATTAAAACACAAAGAGACTGGAACACCCACTAGTTTAATCCATTGGTCTCTTAAACCTATTAAACCCATGGAAGCACATACATTTCCAAATACCATGTCAAATTTTGAAGCCTGATTGACAATTTGAGAAAGAGTTGAGCTGTTTTTTTTCCTGAAAATAGGGATTTCTTTTTTTTTTTTTTTTTTTTTTTCTGATTAAGTTCTGATTAACCGTCTGTGACACCTCTATCAGAAAACTCATGAACCTTCATATTTGGATCAACCTGACTCTTTGACTTGAGCATTGCTGCATTATAAATCTGTGTTTGACCATCAATTTTCATTATCTGTCATTTCTGGTGACATTCAAGAGTCACAGATTATTCACCATTACAGCTCAAAAAACTTAGCAGAACTTCTTATCAGATAAAAATAGAAACTTCAAGTCAGCTCCCGATTCACCCCCCCGATTCACCCCCCTTTCAGCATTGATGTTACCTTTGGTTTTTATGGTTTACAGTCTGCAGTTTTTAAGTAGAAAATAAGGAACCAGTCGATATGCTTATTTTTGGTAGTTTTTTCTTGTTTTATGAGCTTTACGAATCTTTAGTGAGTGACGATTAACTGAAATTGATCTTACTCTAGATTTTTGTAGACTTCATGTGTAGACTTCGATATGTGTGACATAAAAAAAAAAAAAAAAAAAAAAAATAGACTGGAAATACCATAATCAGCAGTTTTATTTTTTTTGATTTGGAGGGTGCCACAATGCCACAGTTGTCATCAAATCACAGAAAACAAATCTTGGCAGAAGCAGTTTTGGTTTACAGTACATGTTGTTTGGCCTCAGTGTACATGATTCCACTGAAACACCTTACTCCACAAAGCCAATAAACTAAATGCCTGATAAAGGAGGAGGAGTTGACCTGTTGAGCCTCAAGGCTAATTTCTCAGACCGACTTTATATAGTCCATGTCATAGGCTAGATATACAAATGACACCATTGTATACTCTTATGCTGGAACACCTGAGTTTCCAGCTATAAAGCTCACAGCTGATGCAGACACACACTGCCCCCATCCACCATCTACTTGTTTGCACCCTGTACATAAGCCATGCGTAGCTGCGTTATGTTGACATTGTCATCAAGTGCGGAAAACTGTGATGTCGTTACTGCATTACTACAACGGTGATGTTATTACTTCAGCTGTGTTGCAGATGCACACGCCTTTTTCTCATGCACAGACAGGCAGGGCTTTTTCTACAAATGGAGTAACTATGAGGAGGAACACCTCTAAGTGCCTTTTCAGTTCAACTTTGCAGGTTTTTCATCTCTCACTCTTTTTCATCTCTCTTCATCCCACTGTGGGGGAGATGAAAGGAGACATGAGCACTAGCTGTGGAAACCACCAGCCATCTTGTGCGTGCCTGTGTGTGTGTGTGTGCATGTTTGTCTGTGCGGGTATTTTGATTCATACAAATATAGTTGACAATGATGGCTGCACCTTCTGCAAGATTCGCTTGCAATGACTGTCGTCAGGTTTTAAATATTTTCTATGGAGACTGTCAGCAAACATATAAGTAAGTATTCAACAGGGTTTTCTTTCCATTTGTTACAATGCTTGGCAGAACATGCCAAAGTCTACAATTTGACAGCAAAAAATCTATTTTGGGTGCAACGAAGCCAGCTGTTTTATATTTTTCATCCACATAATGAAGAAGAAATACTTGTACAGTACATTCACTGCCAAAATAGTTAATTTGTTTTTCTGCTTCTGTTCTGTTTTTCATTTATTATTTTTCATCCTAATGTTACATTTTTTTTAAATAATTTTGATTGACTTTGATTGATAAAATGAAATAATCACTATGATGACATCGCTACTCAACCTTTGACCATTTGGTCTCTTTGACTCCCACAGTGCCCAGACCCGCCACGCTCCACAAGCCCCACCCTTTGTCAGGCATTCAGAACATGTGGCCTGCTGGCAAAAAGGAAAGAGAGTGGCGCCAATTTGATGAGGACTTGACCCAGGTCCTTGAAGCTACTGCAAGGGGAGATGCAGACCAGAAGTTGTGGACAATGTCTGCAATGGTTGTCAACATTGGTGCTGAAAGGTTTGGAATAAAGGAACAACGGCCATACAGAGGTTGAGGGGAACCTAACAGGCGGGAGGTGAAGATCAGCCAGTTGCGGCGGGAGCTTAGACTGCTGGGAACCAGCTCAGCACCAGGTCCCAGAGGAGTGTCATATGCTGTATAAAAGAGATGACCCAGACTCTTGAGGCGGCTGTGGAAGATCCTCAAAGTCATCTGGAGAAGGGACAAGGTGGAACACCAGTAGGGACATGCAGAGTGTGTCTGGATTCCAAAGGAGGAAAGCTCACGTGACATTGAGCAGTTCAGGGTCATCAAGGGTAAGATATTTTTTTGTTTCGTTGCCCGCCGCATGACGGAATTCCTCCGTGCAGAAGGGTGGAATCCCAAAGGTTCCAGGATGCATCAAGCATACAGGAGTCATCACCCAGCTGATCCGGGAGGCATGTGAAGGCAAAGGAGACCTGGCAGTGCTGTGGCTTGATCTCGCTAATGCCTATGGATCAATTCCTCACAAGCTGGTGGAAGCTTCGCTTGACCGACACCATGTTCCAGGCAAGATCAAAGACCTCATACTGGACTATTACAGCTGCTTCAGTTTGAGAGTCACCTCCGGAACAAAGACATCCTCATTTCATCGGCTGGAGAAGGGCATTATCACAGGATGCACCATTTCTGTGATATTTTTTGCTTTGGCCATGAATATACTGGTGAATTCAGCAGAGGTGGAGTGCAGAGGCCCACTCACCAACTCAGATATGTGGCAGCCCCCCATCAGAGCATTTATGGATGATCTGACAGTGACTACAACATCTGTCCCCAGCTGGATCCTTCAAGGTCTTGAGTGTCTCATCAACTGGGCCTGGGTGAACTTCAAACCATCCACATCCAGGTCCCTGGTTGTAAGGAAGGGGAAGGTTACAGACCAGTTCCGCTTCTCGCTTGGAGGCATCCAGAGCCCATCCGTGTCAGAGAAGCCAGTTAAGAGCCTGGGCAAGATCTACGACAGGACCTTGAAGGACACCACAGCACTCAAAGCAACAACAGAGGAGTTGGGAACCTGGCTAAGAGCAGTGGACAAGTCAGGTCTACCAGGCAAGTTTAAGGCCTGGATCTACCAACATTGCATCCTGCTCCTCACGACTCCTCTGCCCACTGCTGGTCTATGATGAGCTAATGACCACCACGTCAAGTGTCTCGAGAGGAAGATCAGCTGTTTCCTGTGGAAGTGGTTGGGCCTACTATAAAGCCTCAGCAGCATCACCTTGTATGGGAGGAACAACAAGCATAGATTGCCCTTCAGTAGTCTGACGGAGGAGTTTATGGTTACCCGAGCAAGAGAGGTGCTGTTGTACAGGGACGCCAGCGACATCAAAGTCTCCTCGGCTGGCATTGAAGTGAGAACTGGCAGGAAGTGGAAGGCTTATGAGGCAGTCAAATCAAATTTATTTGTATAGTGCCAAATCATAACAAAGGTACATCAAGGCACTTTACATGAAGAGCAGGTCTAGACCAAACTCTTTATAAAATCATTTAAAGAGACCTAACTGATCCCCCGATGAGCAAGCACTTGGCGACAGTGGCAAGGAAAAACTCCCTTTAACAGGCAGAAATCTCGAGCAGAACCAGGCTCGGGGGGGCGGCCATCTGCCTCGACCAGTTGGGTTGAGAGTAGGAGAGGGAGAGAGAGAGAGGCATGGGGGGATGTAGACAGGAACATGTTGCTACATGAAGTTCATGGAGATGAGCTGTAGTACAGAATTCATGAAGATATGGGACCAGCAGGTGTTGCAGGAACATGGGATGGCGATGAGTCACCACCTGCAGGATGAGGACAGGGAGAGAGAGGACAGCAGCTGGGGGAGACGGAGACTTGCAGTACGAATGCTTAGAACTGGGAGAAACAGGGATTTTTAACCCTCCTGTCATGTTCGGGTCAAATCTGACCGATTTACAACTTAAAACACTCATAAATATTGTGTTTTACATTTGATTGCCTCCACACTATGCACTTGAACATATAAAAATGATGATCACCTCTTTCATTGAATTTTGAGTGTTTTAATCAACCTTGTTACACCTGTGGTGTTCCTGGTCAAAAGTGACCGCCACAGGACATTAATGGGTATCCAGACTATATTCATCCATCAGACAGAAAACATCCCCATACACACCACCCCAACTCACTCACTCACTCACACACACATTTCAGACTGAACAATGTCTTTTGCGGGTACACATCTCTTTCCCGCGCTTATGTGCCAATCCTTGTGAACCAACTTCCCGATGAAACAATGTATCATATCTTCACACAGACTAGACAGGTTTCTGTTATGTGAACCCATCTCTTGAGGGAATGACAAACCTGGAGGGCAAGCATGTGTTTGGGGATACCTGGAGAGAATATATCGCTATATATCGCTCAAACAATGAGGCTACAAAAAGTCTGTGGGATGCAGAGTCTGGGAGGCCTATATTCCAGGCAACTGTGTCCTTTCATGTCCTTTCAAGAATAATTCGATTTGATAACACAGATATACGACTCATCCGCTGGTGAAATCACAAACTGGCTGCTATCAGGAACATTTGGGACAGGTGGGTGGGGCGCCTACCACTTATGTACAATCCAGACCCTGACGTGACAGTTGATGAGCGCCTGGTTCCTTTCAGAGGTCGTTATTCTTTCAAGGTGTACATTCCTAGCAAACCAGGGAAATATGGAATAAAGATCTGGGCAGCATGTGACACCAGGAGCAGCTATGCCTGGAATATGCAGGTATACATGGGGAAACCCAGAACTGGAAGGGCCGAAAAAATCCAGGGCATGCGTGTTGTGCTGGACATGACAACCGGTCTCCAAGGGCATAATATCACGTGACAACTTCTTCACATCATATGCTCTTGGTCAGGAGCTGCTGAAAAGAAAGCTCACCATGTTACATGACTACAACAAGAACAAAGGAGGCGTTGACTGCCTTGATAAGGTAATGTAAAGTTTCATCCATCATGCATTTTTTTTATTTTTATTTATGTGAATCATAGCATTTTGTGTACGACAGATTCAATATTGTTTCCAATCTCTTATTTATTGTTCCTTTTATTGCAGCATACTGGTACATACACCTGCAAGCGAATGACAGCCCGCTGGCCTGTGGCACTGTTCCACAACATCCTTGATGTGTCTGTTTTCAACGCATATGTGGTGTGGACAGCCATCGACCCAACCTGGAATCAGTGGAGAAGTTTCAAGAGGAGACTTTTCCTAGCAGAGCTGGGGAAAGCTTTGGTGACTCCTCTTATTCAAAGGCGCCAGCACATTCCCCACACACCAGCCTCTGCCAGTCTGGTTAGGAGTGTGCAAGCCCCAGCCCCAGCCACTGCCCTGGCTGCTCTACCCCAACAAGGACATGGGCAAAAAAGGAAGTGCTGTGAGCTCTGTGCCCCTAGAGACAACAAATCAAGCCTGAGATGCTGCAAATGTGATGCCTATGTTTGCAAGACCCACTCTGACCTGAGTGTCACATACCACTCATGTGCATGAATTCACATGCACACACACACACAACTTCATGGTGAGTTTGGTTGAGTTTTTTTTACAATACATGTTCATTTTGTAATACATTTTCAGTGCCTATTTGTATTTTCACTGCAGTTATTTTATGGCTTCTATTCTATAAATTCATGTTAAACACTAATTTGAGACATTGTTCACAGCTAAAGAATGTTGAATAAAAAATTGGTGGTGAATGCTAATTTAAGAGCAGTTAAAACAGACAATTTTGACTGGGAACAAGCAAGGGGGAGTAGAGGACTTTAACTTTTTAACTATAAGCTCTGTCATGCAAAAAGAGGGCCAGGTATAAATAGCTGGCAGGCCATCAAGGTTGGATGCAGAGGATTCGTTGGCCAGTCTCTCATCAGGGCACTCAAGATGCTGTGAGTGAAAGGTCTGCACAGCATATGAGCCATCAAAAACATCACTGACGTGGCAGAAAAGGCGTCAAGATGGCTGTGGCTCAAGTGGGGAGATTTGTGGATCACACAAGCTACTTAGACACAAGGACCTTATCAGTCCTGGCGGGGTCGCCTGGGCGAGGGTGTCTGATGTTGAAAGACCTGAAACACCTAAAGACCCCAGCTAACATCACTGATGATGTGTCTAAGTTGCACCAAAAGGTGTTTATTACAACTAATAATAGACTATACATAAGTGAGTGTAAGTTTTAAATGTTAATACAGGGGCCTTAAACATTAATTGTACTGGTTGTAAATTGTATTGAAGTCTATGTGAAAATAGCCCTGTTTTTCACTTGATTTATTAGCTCAATATTTCTCTTAATGAGTTTATGGTATGGTATAGTTTCTTTTTCAATGCACCATGATGTTCACCTTTGTACGTTAAGAGCACAAACATGCTTCTCATGAATAACATTAATTCCGAAAGTCTGGAAAATGCCGGCTTTGTTTGCCTGTATGTTTCAATTAGACATTAATGTTCTCATTAATTTTCACTGAAATTTTCCAAGTTACTACCCTCTTACAGTACAAGCACAGTACAAGGTACAATGCAACTATATCCATGTGAATAGGACTATCATAATGAATTAGAAACAGGGTAAGTCTTCCTTTTAGATTCCATCCCCTAAAGGCCAGTGTTTTTCCACGCCAAAAGTGCAGATTCCCTAATATTCTCCCTTGTTGCAAGAGTTTTTCCCAATCAAAATCATTTGCTGATTATTTTCCAGGGATTAGGGGTATTTTTCCAGCAGAATGTAATAACCGTCGTATATTTTAACCTCCTTTTAATCAGTGGGAAAAAGGAACAATCAGTAACATCACTGGAATGAAGAGCACTAGCATCCCCCTCCCCAAGCCAAAGTGCACTGCTTATTTATCCAGCATCTAAGGCTTCCTTGGTTTATTTTATTTGACTGAGTGAAATTCCAGCATAAGCCCAGATTTCTACAGGGTGGCAGGTCTCACCAGGCCCCCTCTGTCTTAGCAGATGTTGATCTGAAGTATTGCTGCTTTTGTGAGTGTGTAAAAAGGGGGGTGGGTGGGACGGGTGGGGGCTACTTACTTTCACCTTAATAGTGGAAATGTTTCAGGCTGCCAGTAATTGGACCATTTACAGGCCTGGTGAGAGACATGAGCCTGAACAGGCAAACATCTTGGTGAGACATTCTGCTGAAATTATGTCATATACGTATGTAATATTAATAAGGAAAAACTCTTTAAATGCTATTAGGATTACTGAGTTTCACATATATGTATTACATCAAGGCCATAAAAGGAATATATGATGGCTGAATCAAAGGGAAAATGTGTTGTAGTCTGGATGTCATAATCATGGTAAATAACAATAAAACACAAAAGAAAAAATGCATGCGCGGACTTTCACCAACATGCAGTGAATTGAGAGCCATTGACACAGTTCCCTACCCAGGACCTGGGTTCAATGCAAAGCACTAATATCTTAACCAGACTAAAAAGTCAAGCCAAAACAATTATAAAGTGGATTCCCATATAAATGAAACTAACAGACTGATCAGCAGCCATGCAGAGTTTGACTGTTGTTATGAAGATTTATTCACCAGTCAATATTTTGTCCCAACCTTCACCTAAGGCCATGTGTTTTTGGGTTGTTACTCAAAGATGCAAGAATGGATTTCCTCTGTAGACTGGTTAGGTTAAGCCTTACTGAGAGGGTGAAGAGCTGGCAAATGTGGAGGGAGCTTGGTGTAGAGACGCTGCTCCGCTGCATGTTGGTTTAGGCATTTGAGATGTGACCTTGAAGGAGATTTTGTAGTAGACTCACATCATATTGGACTGACCATATATCCAACATGGCCTGGGAATGTCTTGGGGTTCCTTTGGAGGATGTCCAGAACTCCCTGCTTAGTCTGCTGTCATGGCAACCAAGCCCTAGATAAACGGAAGAAAATGGATGGATAGATGGATGAATCAAACAAATAAAGTTATAAAGGGAAAGAAGGTTGGGGAGGCTGGGTACTGTGTACTAATCTATCCCTATGTTCCCCCAGAGGGGCCTCTACGAGAACTGACAGTAGCATGGCAGATAGATCATGTCACCTACAGCATGCTGCCCACATACTCACACAGTGGAAGCAATAGCATATAAACACTTCATGTTTCTGATTGCGCTCTGTTACTGCAGATATTAGCGACTGACAGGTTAAAGATTCAAGACACAATGGCACACGCATGATCACAAATTGTTGTGTTTGAGTATTCAAGGAAACCAGGTAGGTTCCTTGTGTTCCTTGTGTTCTGTGTAAACATGTCTAAGATAAATATGTGAATATAGACCTGGAGATTCCAGGTCTCACATGCAAAGATTAAAACAAGCTACAAGAGGATATTATGTTTTCATATAACTGACTTGAAACAATACAAGCAAGAGTAACTGCACATGTGAGAGTAAACGGACAGTCTGAAGGAAAGAGAGAAACAAAAATGGTTGAGCGAGGCAAGATGATAACAATAATAATAATACATTTCATTTAAATGCGCCTTTCTCAACATGCGAGGATACTTTACAAGTGGTAAAAACATAAATAAAAATAACAATAACGTAATTTAAAAACAGAGAACAATAGTAGGACAAAATGAAGATGAGTCTGTGAAATTACAGGGTGTATGCAGATAGAAACAGATTAAAGAGGGGTAAAGAGTCCAAGTTTCTGATGTCGGCTGGGAGTGAGTTCCAGAGTTGGGGAGCAGAGCAACTACAAGCTCTGCTCCCCATGGAGCTGAGATGGGCAGAGGGCACAGAGAGGTGGGGGAGGAGGAAAACCTGAGGGAGAGGGAGGAGATCAGAAAGATACTGAGGGGCAAGGTTTTGGATGGCCTTAAAAGTGCACAATAAGAATTTGAATTCGGAATTCTTTTGTGTTCTGAATTTGACCAGGAGGCATTGCAGCTGCTGGAGGATGAGGGTGATTGTGGTCAAAGGAGGGGGTTCTGGTGATAATGCGGGCTGCAGCGTTGTGGACTAGTTGAAGCTTGTGGAGGGATTTGTGAGGCACACTGAAGAGGAATGAACTATAATAGTCGATACAGGAGGTGACAAGGCTGTGGACCAGAATAGCAGGCGGAGATAGCTGGGTATAGACTCATAAACCAGTGGGTGACATTATGGTGGGTTTACACTTGGTATGCTTCAATGTGCAATATTCCATGTGTGCAATATATTTATATTTTGATACTCATATTCACCTTAATTATTTCAGGTTACCTCCACGGAACTGTACACATATTATATATATTTTGTGCATTTTCTTAAACACTTTCTTTTTTACAGTCTTTTTTTTCTTTCTTTTTTTTTTTGTACTGATATTGTTGATGCTCTAATCTCATTGTGCTGATGTATAATGACAATAAAGGCAAATATTCTATTCTATTCAATGCAGTCACCAGTGGAATCACAGAGACAGCGGCTCAGGATGTGTTCCTCTTCCTGATTGCACCTGGAAGGCTCCAACCACATCATATGTGACAAACTGTTTCAATCCTTCAAAATTCTTCAGGTTTATTTTCCACTGAATTCAAAAGAAACAAATAATGAACAAGTTAAACTAAAAGGGGTGATTAAGCTTAAACACACAAAATATTAACAAGGTCAAGCAGTGAAAGGAAAGAAACCTTTAGCTGCGGTCTGCAGTAAGTGACCCATAATTACTTCTCCACTGTTCTTATGTGCTACAATAATTATTGATTGTGCTCATTAATAACTGCCTAATGACATTCTGCATTCTGCATAATTTTTCTGACAACATTATATACTTAGTCCAAATTAATTGCTGTGACTAAACCCTTACCTGTGGCTCTGTCTGTCTCTTAAATGCAAACCACAAACCAAATATACAACAATGCTGTTGTGGCATCATAGACATTCATGTTTGTGTTTGTATTTGTGTTGTGGCTTTTTCTTTTTCTTGACCCCGTGTGGGCAACCGTATTGATGCATTCTGGAGACATTTAGACAAATTACATGCCTCATACCACTGAATTCCATCAGTCTTTTCACCACAATATTAATATCAAAATCACCTACGGACACACACTGGCTACCCATGGTCTCTTGAATCAAGTTCGAGGCCCTAATGCTGCCTTCAGGAAGACTTCTGCAAATTCCATCTTTATATTCATTCATGCTTCTTATCAGCCATTACACTCCCTTAAGGAATATTGTGAGTGATTCTCATTCCTGTGAACAACACTATCTCAGTCCAGACTGTTCTCGTCTTTGGTTCCCTGATGGTGCAACCAGCTCCTGACTCCTCTCAGAGCAGGGACACCGCTCTGTCTTAAAGAATAGAGAGAAACTCCTCTCCTAAGACCCTAACATGACTTACTGGCACCTATATTTTCAGTTAAGTTCTTATTGTTTGTTCCTCCTCATTGTCTGGTCTCTCTTATTTAAAAGAGGCAGTACTTACTATTTACAATGAGGTCACTGAAGCTTTGTTGATGTCCATTACAGTAAGTTGTTTCAATTTAAGCAGCAGACAGATGATCAGCAACTGTGTGAGCCGGTGAAGGATCACCTCGCACCCCTAGACCTCCCTTCAGACCTTCAATTCTCGGTCTTGGGAGCATATCCGTTTCCAGGTCCCACTTGAAGTCTCGCAGCCCCCACCTAGATTTAACTCCCAAGTCACTCAGCCCAGCAGTTCAGCAGTGAACCAGAGACCAACCCGAGCAAGTGGAAATCCAGAGCTGATACAGATTGACTGTAGTATACTGATGCTAGACAAACACCAGCAGGGGATCAAGGAAGGGCATTGCATTTAATGTTCTCAACTGGGACATCACATCACCAGCTAATCCATCATTTGGCCCTAGTCACCCCTTCCTCAGTGATGGGGAGTGCCGATTACCAAAGCATAAAAAGACAGTTACCCTGGATTTAGGGGCTGACACTTGTCTACTATGAGCTATGACTATGACTATGAGCTAGCTGAAGACCTAGGATTATCGATGGAAGCATTGACTGAGCCGCTCACTGCCACAGTGGTAGACAGCAGACTGTTGTGGCCAGTTGTAAGCCAGACCACACCAGTACAGTTATCATTCAGAGATGGACTCTGGGGCAGTAATGTAGCGGGGGAAAGCTTGTTCCAGATTTAGACCCAGAGGAAGACCAAATGGGTTTACCATAATTTGAAGTAGGTGGTCAGCAAGTCTCAAGCCCTGTCCCTTCCCCCACGCAGAGACTACGATTGTCCCATTGACACGCTCCCAGGGGCCCCTATCCCCAAGGCTGCTTTTATTGTCTGTCCAGCTATGGAAAGAGACTAGCTATGGGTTAGGGTTAGGGTAAAAAATATGTCAAAAATTTCTTAGATTCAATGATTATTTTCCCTTCACCCCTTACTGGAGCTGAATTTTGTTTGTTGAGACAAAAGAAGATTCTGGGAGTCTATCGACCAAACCTGCCTGAATGACATCACTCTAAAGAATCAGTATCCCCTTCCCTTGATTTCCTCAGCCTTTGACCTCCTTCAGAGCGCTCAGTGATTCACCAAGCTGTTGGGTTTGAAACAGGTGTGTTTGGTTATTAGTTAGGAATTGTAACTAATAACCGAACAAAATCTGAAATTATTAAATTCAATTAATAATATGGGGCATCATCCAGAAACCGCAATGAATAACCAAACTAAATGTTGCCTCATGAACAGTTGTTCAATTAGAGGAGCCAGTATCTTAAATATCAGCACCACTAGGTGAACGGTGAAGGTGAGAAGTCCGAGCTCTGAATCAGCCACCTATCAAAATAGAATATGCACAAATATGACAGGGAGACTTCTCTTTAAAGCTACAAATAGTATTTATTAACTTCTACAAGAATTAACAAAGGGCAACACGGTGGCATAGTGGTTAGCGCTGTCGCCCCACAATAAGAAGCAGGTTTAAGCAGGCCGATAAAGCTGTCAATCAAATGTATGTTTCTGATTGACAGATTCATCAGCCAATCAGGTGTGTTTGCTTTCAGCCAATCACATTTAATCAAAAAAGTGTAGGCTACACATCCTATCCTCATTTTAAAGATCACAAGACGCTGGAATACCTAAGGACGGCTAAATGAATGCACAGCCAACAAGCTAAGTGGGACTTATTCTTCGTGAGATTTAATTTCATTTTGTCTTTTTGCCCTGGCTCAACATATCTTGAGTGGGCTCACTCCTCCCCCTTTTCCTGTTATCCTGGGGTCTGTACAACCGGCTTGCAAAGTGTGTGCTCAGCAGAACTCCTTACACTCCCCTCCTGCTGGTCTCCTTCAACACCTCCCAGTGCCACAGAACCCTGGTATCTTCAGGATGTCTCGGTTTCTGCTGCTTCAATTTTTACAGTTTTTGTTCTAATCTGTTAAACCTAACTGAAAAAAAACAAAAAAAAAAAAAAAAACAAAGCATCTCTCAGTGCATGTAGACTGTGCACCCACACCCACCCTGAAACTCAAGGCTTAAGTGCCATTTTCATGAATACGTCCAAAAGTTCTATCCTTGTTATCTGCAGGACTATTAGTTTTTATTTCCTTGCTAGGATCCAGAGGAGAATTGAAATATCAATTGGACTGGTTTGATTGGATATAACTCTTTATACATTCAAGTCTGCTTCACGTGTTGATTGCAGGAGCAGTTAAGGTTGATGGAAGGCCCAGGCTGCAACATTGTGATTGGTATCGAAGCTATGGGGTCCAAATACAAAGAAAAAAACAATGCTTGCTCATCGGGGGATCTGTTGGATCTTTTTAAATAATTTTATGAAGAGTTTGGTCTCGACCTGCTCTGTATGTAAAGTGCCTTGATGTAACTTTGTTATGATTTGGCGTTATACAAATAAATCTGATTTGATTTGACACACACACATACACTCCAGTGTTGGGGTAGAGGAGTGTCAAGGTGGTGGTGATGAGGGTTGTTGGAAGCATACAGTGTTGGATGAAAAATTCGAATATATTGGGATAATAACTTATTCAACAACTTTTATGATGCCATTTAAAAAACAACTTAAAGCACTTCTCCGAACAGACCAAAAAAACAAACAATGACTGCTTTCTTGTCGCTGTCACATTTTTTTTTTTTTTTATTTCTTCCCTTGGCTGAATCCAACAATAACCAGCTCATTTTTCCTTTGCCTCTTCACACTGGTTTCCCCAATTAAATTCTCTATATTCCCTTTGCCTAAAATGGGCTGGTAAGGCTTTGATCTGTGTCAGCAAGTGTTAAATCTGTTTGATCTCTTCGATTAGCCTCCAATGTGGTGTCTAGACACCAAGGCCAGCGGGTGAGGAGCTCCCCCTCTCTTTGTTTTCATATGCTCTGTGGGTCTTGGCCTTGGTAACCCTGAGGGAGGCACTGCTTACGAAATGCGCAGAGCAAAGGTACACAAAGAAAATCGGCAAAGCAAAGTGCATTTAATTGCGTTGGTAATTATTCTGGATATTATTATCACTTGACCCTCTAATATCTGCTTAGGGGAGAAAAAAATAAATAAAAGGAAAAGTCAGTCAGTAAATAAAGACATCCCTGAGTATGAAGACCACAAATTTGGCCTTTTAATAACAAGCTCTTAATTTTCTCACAAATTTTGCTTTAGCATTGTCTGTGAGGTGCCATTTTTCACATCTTCAATAACTGAAGCACAAGGTTAGTCCTATGGATTATGCAGCTGTGTGATTCCAGGTGCTAATCTTGTATTCAGCAGGATTGATGGAAATAAAACTGGATAACGTTGATGATTTGAGAACACACTCATCTTGTCCCGCATTTATTTGTACATACGCTGTTCAGCAGTAATGTAAACATATATATATATGTGTGTGTGTGTGTGTATATAATATATGTTTGTAGTTACGCATTAATAAAATATTTTGTTCTTATTGATATTTACCATTGAATGTGGATCAATTGGGGTGTTCCACCATCCATCTAACTATCTAATGCTCATCATGTGCGGAACTGAGATTCATTCAATATAAAATTTGAAAGCTTAAATATGGATGAGTTGTATAAAAATTTCAGCTCCTATACAATCAACATGAAAGAAACTCCTACATTGTTTGTTGGACTACATAGGTTTATTTTAACTAAAACACTGGACATTTTAAAGTAGGCAGTTTGTGTTAACTTCATTTTCAGTAGCTGATGAATTTTCACTATGGGACAGCTGTTTTCAGCAGAACACTAGATACTAGCTCCATAAACATTAGTCATATTGACGTATATATTAAATATTTAGCAGCTAAAGAGCCAAATCAATAGCATCAACATTAAAATAAATTTTAATAAAAAAAAAAAAAAAATCCCCAAAAAATTATTTGTAGAATTGCACTGTTTAAACTGTTAATTAACATATTTGTCATAAAAACTTTACAACATGGTTAAATATCATTGTTGGATTTCTTGCTTCTTTCGGACCTTCAGACGCTTTCCATTGAACAACTTGACCCTCAGTAACTTCCAAAGTAAGGTAATTGTTTTGATAACCTAATCCAACAGACAGAAAGTCAGCTAGCTGCTCAGTATATATTTCAAGAGGTGAAAGCTGAATGAACATCGCAGTAAATATTCGAGTTACTATCAACATGTGGGGACACAGTTTATGTAAATACATTGCACTATACTACAAAATTTCACTGGATGGGATTTTCTTTTTTATGACCCTATCTCACTAATCAGCGCATTAGTGCTCAGCAATGATTTGACATCCTGTTTTGAGTCTAACCTTGTACTTAAACTAGAGAACCTTCAACAGCACTGATTTGACTGTATGTGACATTAATTTTTACCAACAAACTCATGAGCGAAGTTAGTTCAAAACAAGATGAGTTTGATTGCTTGACTTGAGCATTGTTGCTTCACTTTTCATTCCCACACTTGATCATTGTTGATGATGTCTACATCAGACACTCTTGGCTCCAGTTGGTGATGTCACAAGGATTGAGCATGACTCCTGATCACATAGAGATAGAAACTTCCAGCTCAGAACATTACATGTCTATAACCTTTTATGCTTAAGCTTTCTTTGGCTATTGCTGTTTATTCAGGTTTATGGTGTTCTATTGCTAAAATATGTTTCAATTCAAAATTCAAGGAAACATCCAATGTCTGTTTTTTTTTTTTTCTTATTTTATACTATCTGTTATTAAAATAAAAGGTCATGTAAAAAGTCTTTATTGAGTAAGTGATAGATAGATAGATGAATGAGCTACATATACACTACCAGTCAAATGTTTGGACACACTTTCTCATTCAAATGAATAGGAATGTGTGTCCAAATATTTGACTGGTAGTGTATTCTTTATTTATCCAGAGAGAAATTCAATTCATATGCAGTTAGCTGAGCTTGTGCTGATTCTAAATATTTTGAGACTTGGTTACAGCCAAAAATGACAACAAACACTAATGGATGAAAAACAGAGAAGACTCAATTTGAATTTAAGCGTGTTAACCACAATGGCGATAGGTCAGTGAAGGAAAGCAGAGGAGAATAACCTTGGTTGTATAATGCTGGAGGTTTCCTTTGTTTCACCCACAGAAAATATTACTTTGACTAGCAATAACACTGTACTGTTGCAACGGCTGGACACTGGAAAAAGGATGGCATGTCACAGTCGGAGGCCTTTAGCCGTATTCAGATCAGGCTGAAAGTATTCCGGGGCAAAAAAAAAACAACAACAACAACAAAGTGTCAAACAGTAGACAAGCGTTGACTGAATACTTTATGACTCATAGAAAGAGGAGCAGCAGGTCCCCACCGCCATAGTAACAACTGTGAAAAATTCAATTGTTCCTGCCTTTCCCACTTGGACTGTGGAGAATTAAGTCCCTGAGAAGAACACCCGGCTACCTGCTGGTCCCATTTAGCTCTCTCAGATGACCCAACATACAGGAGCCATTCCCAGGGTGGTCATTCTTAATGCCTTGACTTATGCCCATACTGCCATTTTAGTGACATCTGCACAGCACCCGGCAATCCTCTTTAAACTGCCTTTCCATCACTTTCCTCTGTTGTTGTTTCTGCCTCAGTCTCTTTTATTAAATCTAATCGAGATGACACGGCTCACCTTTTTCATCCCTCTTTTGTACTACACTTTCTTCTCTGGCATCAGCCGTGAGAAGCTGAATGAGGTCGACCTGTGTGTTTTTACATTAGTGTGGTGCCTCCTCCCCACTGTGGTATTGATGTGGCATTATGGGGACCAGGGCTGAGGAGACAGAGAATGGTAGACAGAGGAGGGAGACATGACTTTTTCAGAGTGCTAGACAGAGCCCGGCTTACAGAGGGGTGCAGTTTGTCCCCCCTTTCAGTTTTTTTCTGCCTAGTACCTAATGGGATAGAATTGGATAAAAGTCAGAAAGATTAAAGTTGCTCTTCGGTGGGTGTGTCTCTCCTCATATACTGTGTATGTGTGTGTGTGTGTGTGTGTGTATGTGTCCACTGGATTTTGCAGACAACAGCATCCCTACTGGTCATTTGTGGACATGAGAGCTACCGCTGATCAAAAATGTTTCTGTATTCACTTCATAATCTCTGATAGTTTCCACTGGTGTTCCCATGATGAAAATACGACTGGGTGATGTGTCCCAGCTACTCCAGTTAGACTGCCCTGTTGTTTATTCACAGGCTGACTGACAACTCTCAGACTCAACAGGACCCATGAAGCCAAGTGAGATAATTTTCCATCACATAGTTATTTATTGGAGCCACATCTGATTTGGCTTATATATTTTTTCTTATCTGCTATTTTGATGATTTTTATATTCATATTTCTTTGATTTGCACTCATGCCTAAATATGGAAAATATCTAGAAAGCAGGTCAACAGGGATTTGGTCAAATATAAAATAAAAGATCTGTCAGGAGAGCGCATTTAAGTGCCAGAGAGGGCATATACAGAAATATTCTATTCATGGCCTGAATGGGTTGAAAGTACTAACAAAATAAAATCATCCAATTTTAACATCTTCTGAGCCATTTAAAAGGATGCATGAGTGACATTTCATGGTATTAAGTATTAACACAGGGCCTGTTGTGATGCCTCCTTCTGCTCTCTGACTGGCTGCACTCAAACATCTGAAATAAAAGATAGAGACAGACGGAAAAATAAACCACACTTGCATGAGAAAACCCTCTGCCTGTGCTGAGGAGCACATGTGTTTGAAATGGAAGGAATATAGATGTGACCTCAAAGCAGTTTGTGCTATACAAGTTCCTCTAATAGCTGCTGACAGTGCCTCGTTCCCATGCTGTAAATAATGTGTGGAAATAAAAGTGGACTAAAAATACAGTTGTAGAAATGTCCTAAAAGAATCATTCCATTTGTCTGATTGCACTGATTTATTATTGATATCAGGGACATCTGCAAACCGAGAGAGTAGCGGTGAATGCAGCAGGGACATATTTGGACTATTAATCTTTGGACATCAGGGTATTTCTGTAGTCTTGACAACATCTTTACGTTCTCACAAATGTCACAGCCTTTTATTGTAATTTGGTAACTGGGACAGAAATATTTGTTGCATAAATTTTATCCTTTTTTTAAAGCAAGTGTACAGTTGGACTAGTTTGTACATTAATATGGTTTAAATATCAAAGCAAATCAAAAACTGACCATCCAACAGCAGAGAGTTTAGATTTCTCTGAGTGTATACCAGGAATCTTTTATGTACATGGAAAACAATCATCCAATCAGAGCCTGACTGTCTGGTTGTTGTTACTAGAGCTCAGAGGGAAGCCTGAGAGAAGATATAAAACCACACTGTACTGCTGTTAGTATTGAAGACCACAACTATATCCTCTTATGAATATCAACACTTCAAAAAGAAAAGACATGGTCATAAGTATAAAATACGGGGCCTGGTGGAACACAAACAGCAAAAAAGAGACTTTAGATTTCAACTTTAAATGTTTATGTTGATTTGTACACATGCAGTTCACTGTTCTATCATGTTTCACGTGCTGAAACCACAGATCCCACCAATCGAAACGGCTGAATTCCTGTGAAATTTGTCTCTGGCAGATAGAATAATACAAATACAAATAATACAAATACAAATCAATTTCTGCTAACAATTGAATTCACAGTGATTTACACATTTGATTTACTGAATACAGTCTAGTGCATCAAACAGCACATGTTACATGCTCATGAAATAACAAACATTTTTCATGTTTGTTTAAAGTTAGGTAAACAGTTTAAATGTTCTTAACACACTCGTCATGTTTATGAGCTTAACATTTTCCAATATAAAAATCAGATTATTTTCAGATTATTTTATTTCGTGTTTTTATTATTTTATGTGAAGGGTGTATTTACTGTGAAATTAAATTATTTGATTACCATTAAATTAACACAGATTCAGTAATTCAGTCAGCTTTCATAAAATAGTGAATACGAATCTTTAAAGTTTTTTTTTTTAAAGAAAAGATTGTGATGGTATAGACACATTTGACTGTGGAAAGGGAAAATAAAAAGGGACTGCTAAATTTGTAAAGCTAAAACTCTCAAGACCAAACAGAATGATTGGAGTGGCCAAGTGTACAGTTTTGGAAGCTTTAGGGAGCTTTATCCCACAACATGCAATTTGTTTTGCTCAATCCCCAGCCATCAGCTGCAACTACGTCTGGAGGCTTCATTCAATGGCCAGGGTGTTGGGTTTATATGAGAAAGAGGAGAGGTCACCCCCACCCTTCTCTTCCCTTCCTACCACCGGCCTCCGTCCATAAACATGTGCCAGCTGCTGACTTGTGCTAAACCTCTGTTTAGGAGAAACTGACCTAAATGGCCCAATCATGAGCACGGCTCCACTGTGAGGTTATTGCGCCACCACTGACTCTGGCTGAAGCCAACAATGCAGAGATTCAGCAGAGATGCTAAGTGAACTCTACACAAAAGCGCAAGTTTAATTTGACATGTAAGTAAATAAAGAAAGCCACTGAAGAGCCAGCACTTTGAAAGTCTAAAGAGAAATCAATTCTCAAGCCCACAAATTAATGCAAAATAGTATTCTGGAATAAAATCTGTGCAAAAACGGAGGAGGGGATTTATAAAATATTTGCTCTTGACCCGTCCCAGCACAATTCTGAATTTTAAAATTCCATCTTTAATAATCATAGGCAAATAATAAAGAAAATCTATAATCTCTATCGATGGACCATAAGCATTTCCATGTTTCTTAACTTTTTAACTTAGCAGTGAGAAAAGGAAACGTTAAATGAGAAGAGGAAAGGAAATCAGTCCAGCCATTGTAAATCATAGACAGTTGCGGGGGCTGAAAGCTCTGTGGGACTGACAATCAAAAAGCTTGTGACAGTTTGGGGTGAGGGAAAGACAAATGGGACAGAAACATCACAAGTTCAGATAGGGGTTAGTGTGGCATGGGGAGGGAGCTGCTGCTCCCAACACAACTGCCCCGCCTCCGCCACATCATCACCACCACTGCCATCATCATTGGCCTGTGCCATGATGGAAATCTGCATCAGCATCGCTCAACTCTCTATGAACCCTGATGCTTGTCTTAATGTGGACATGGGGTCAGGGGATTTTTAGGATGATGTTTGAGTTTTAATCCACAGAAAACAGGGTGAATCTGAGGCCACCGTGACCTGGGATCATTTAAGCCCCACCAAGGATTGCGCCGATCATGAATAATCAAATATATTACCATACATATATATTGCCTTTCTTTTTTTTAACATCAAATATATAAATTTTTGTTAATTTGTGTTGGTTTGATTTATTATTAGAAATAATTTTCAATGATGTGAGATTGTCAAAGACAAACTTACATTTTGTGGGAATTTAATGGACAGTTAAGTTTAATATTACCCTTTAAATATATTAACTTCATATCCTTAAATCAAGTACGAATTATCAGAAGTATTTTGTACAAGATAAAAATATTTTTATTCATAAAATAAAACCACAATATTATGTACGTGTTTCATTTTTGGTTTGGAAATCATATCACAATCTACACATCTACATTGTATAAACAATCACAATTTAATTATTGGTCATTTGTTAAGGTCAATCAGTTTTAGAGTAACATGCCATAAAATCGAAAATATTTAAGAAATTTAATCATAAATTTTTAATTCATCATATCTTGATTTGTTACTTAGTTGAATTTAATAAATAGGATGTGTAAATTTTAAATTTTGTTTCAACAAATTTAGTTGATATTTTCAAAAAGGATGTACAAAAGTAAAGACTAAGACTATATAAAATATTAAATATAAAATAATAAACTATTTCAAAATATTTTATTAAATAAATGAAACGGATCATATTTTTATATTGATTAATTATGGTTTATTCAATGTTGCAAAAGCTGTTGTAATAATTTGTCAGATTATTTTCAATTATTTTGATCATATGAATCAGTTTGAGAATATGACCACTTAGAGTAAACAATATCATATATAGACCATTGTGCAAACCTGATTGTTGTATATATAATTTTGCATTAGAATCTGCAATAATCTGGAACCAACAAACATGGATTTTTTTTTCTCCATTTTGCTTTGGAATTTAGAAAACTGTTTTGCAGGAAAACAAACAATGACACGTTTTTGTTATTTTCCAAATTTAAATGTAATTTAATGTCAGAGGCTAAAGTTGCCCAGTGTGATTCAAACAGCACAGTAACACAAATCTTAAGTAATAAAAATAAAACAAAACCACAAAAAGACCCCACAAGTTCACCCAGAAGCCATGTAGGGGGTAAACAGCGGATATGATGAGATAATTAAAAAGCCTGTGGCGCGATTAGTTTGTTCACACAGGTGGGGGATGAAGAAGCTGTCTTCAGTAATCCCACAAATATGGAGCAATGGCTACTGGTCCAATCACATTGCCCTATCTGCCCATCTCCCATGGATTTGGGTGAGTTCATGTAGAGTTCATAATGGCGGCCACGGCGCAAGATCTACCAAACGCAATGGCAAAATGTCAGCCGCGCTGAAGTTTGGTTCACTCCTGAACTCATCCTGCTGCCGCAGTGCCCTAGTTGAGATGAAGCTTGTCATGATGCTATCATCTTATTGCTGATCTGCTTCAGTGATTTCTATGTGTGTTTGCTTATTTTGTCACCCCTTTTTTTTGTTCCATGATGCATATGCCTCTTGCACATCCAGACACACACATTAACTGAGTGTTTGTGTACATTGCTCCAAATCCCGATCTTGTGAAAATATTTTTCCATTTCATGAACCACTGCAACACAAATCCAGTTCTTGAAATCCCCAATAGAGTATCTGGCCTGCTTTTGCTTGTTGTGTTTGACTAGGACACTGCTGCCATGAGGAGGACTGTGATTCAAACCAGGCCCATTAATGGAGATACACAGTTAGCCACCAAGGGACTACTGTCCTTTCACAATAAGATCCCTTCCATGATGATGTAGGGACATGTTACACAGCAACAGACAGCAGACATTTGGCTGCTGGTCCATCTCATGTGAAAACATCCCTGCATCCCTTGCACATTCTTCATATCTTTTATGAGGGCACTAAAGGTATAATACCTCAGAGGACTCAGGCCTGCCTTTGAAACCCTGGGGTGAACCCATCTCCCCTTCACGTTGTTAAGGATTGCAGATTAACAACTAAATCAGGATACAATGAGTTATTGTGATATCATTATGGGATAATTTTCCCTCACTTAAATCTGTCTGAGGCGATCGTTTTCCATCAGCTAATTGTTCTCCATGCTTATACGTTCCTGTTCCATATTCTTTACACATAGTTCAATGAGCAACATATGGATATTTTTTGTCGGAATGTTTCACTGCTTTTGCATTTCCTTGTAAAAGTAGACACACCGCAGTTAATAAAACTATGAATGGCAGAAGATAGTTATACCATGGGTCTATACTCAGTAGTATAGCAGTAATGGTAATATTGATGGAAACAGAACAGTAGTGGCATCATAAGTTTATCATTAAAATTTGAAAAAAAATCTTTAGCAAAAGAACTAAATTATTGAATTATATTATTGAAAAATATGTAATTATTTAACACAGGGCCTTATTTACTTCTTTAGATAGATAGATAGATAGATAGATAGATATATACTTTATTTATCCCAGACTGGGAAATTGCAGTGTAACAGCAGCATTACACATAGGGAAGTAGTCATGTAAAAGAAGCTTTTCATTGTACTTTGTAGTTGGCAGAGGTTTATGTTATACCGTTAAGTGGTGTTCTTAGTCATTTCTAACATTATAACATATTTTATCACCTGATTATGGCTGTACACATTTACTATTTAGCCACATGGGCTTGAGCAAAAAGAAAAGGTCACCCCTCTCAAAATAGTATTTATTTATTTAAATATCTATACATTTATGCTGTTGTTCAACACTCAACACAAAAACATGGAAAAAAAAATAAAACAATGTCACTGTGTAAAAGCAAAGCAAAACGAAACAAATTAACCATACTACAAGACTAAACCATAATCACACAGAATTATGTAGCTTTCAAAACTGAAGTACAGAACTCTCACAACTCAGACTGTCTCAGTCTGAAATGACTTAAAACAAGTAATTTAAAAGTGAATACAGTCTTTTTTGAGTGAACATGTGCAGGCAGAATATGCATTTGTAAAATGTAAATACAATATAAATACAAAATAAAATATTTGTACAAAATAAAAAGAAAGACATTTGAAACGAAAAGGGCCACCATCTGATGTTTTCCAGTTATGTAGGTCACTTTCTTGTCAAAATTTCAAAATATAACATTCCAAATGATAATTTTTTTTTATGATATTACAATTTGAAAACTGTTAAAAAAACACTTAATTTGAACATAACTTTGACATATGATTATCCTTTCAATACCTACATACCCAACTGACACTACGTGTATAAATATATAAATACATATATATATGCATCTATGAATGAATATGTGTTAGGTACATACAAGTGTTAAAACATAGGAATACAGGCAAATGCAGCTTTGTAGAAGTTGTGAATTCATAAATTACTGATGTTCACTGTGTTGCGCAAGTCCACGCTGTATAATAGGAGTTCAGTTCACACATATTCAAGATTCAAGACTCATGTTGAAGTGACTTAGCTTGTGTTCATTTTGTCGATTGTTTCCAAACCTAAATGAATTACTTTGTACTTATATAGAATCAGAGACAGCTTTGTTTTCATGAAGCTGTCAGATTCCCTTGGTTGTCCCTTGGTAACTATGCTAAAGGGTTGAACAACAATTAACAAACACCATCCTGGCATAATGTAAACAAAACAGGAGAATAAGGACTTTTGTTTCTGGTAGTTTCAGTTAATAATATCACAATAATTTTGATTGTTCATATTTATGAAGCCACAAAGTTATTCAATATAGCATAATGTGCTTCAGTGGCTAAACTGAATACAGCTCAATCATAGGTCTGTGTGATATTTCAGTAATGATGTGGGCCAATGAGATGATTGAGCAACCATTGTCTTCATTTCTAAGCACCCTCATCATATCTGTATCAAGGACCCTGGTCGCCAAGTTCGCCACAGCACCAAGCTGTTATGCAGGCTAGCTCCACAAAAGCGCTTTAATCCAAGAACTGAAATAAATAAATAAAGTGTTTAGAGAGAGGTGAGTGCTCGGTCAGTGTGTCTGCACAGCCCATACACCGCCACAATTGTGTCACATCCAAGAGCAGCCATTAGGTTCTCTGCAGATCTAATGTGGAGCGAGTGTGCCGTCTACCGTATAAACTAGGCACCAATTGAAGACCGCTAGCTGAACCCACGCATTGTGGAATGTACCTTCAGCGAGGCCATGCATCCGGTCACACTATCAGTCAGACTAATTGACCCTGTCATCATTAATCCATGACATGGGATGTCTGCACTGCATGGTTACCATTAAACATACAATTTAAACCTATTTTGCTTTGATAAAACAGATACTTCATTCAATTGTCTATTGTCAAAACTGCTCTTCTTGGAGACTTCATGAAGTCTTTTATATATATATATATATATATGTATATATATATATATATATATATAGACAATTCAACTGGAATCAAATCTCATGGAAAAGTTAAATTACATTTACTTTTTTCACTTTTTATTTTTTAACTTAATTTTGAAATGATCCTAATCCAAAGTATAACTGTTCATATATTGAAATTTCATTTAATTCTAAATGACAACGCAGTTACCATTGAATGACAAAAGATATATATGTTTCAAATATATTGTACACTTTTTATACTCAACTTAATTTGAAATTCCAAAACGTTTTTTTCTTTTACATGAATGTTTTGACAGAATGTAAATGTGTACATTTACAATGTTTATGCACATGTTATTTAAAATCTTGGATTTTTTCGCGACTTCATAATTGCCTGAATTGTAGTTGATTTTAGGTGGAAGTCTCAATTTACTTTCCGTAGTTAAACAAAGCATCATTTTAAAATGTTTCACCTGGAAATTTAATTCTGTATTTAAAAATAGAATTTAGTCTTGTTTGCACCAGATTTTTTTATTTATTCAAAACATAAAATAAATAAATACATTTATACATATGTAAAAAAAAAACAAAAAAAAAAACTAACTATAACCTATCATGTGGAATTGCACACACATATATAATTGAAAAAAGCATGCAATTAAATTCACATGCTGATTTATTAGATGGGAGCTTTTCTGTTTCAAGTCAGTACCTTCGTAAAACTTGACTCATTCTCTACTGGGAGTCAGAAAAAAAAAAAAAAACAGAATCCCAAAGGCAAATTAAAGGAGTCCAAGGTGTTCACTTGTTGACTCTCTCTTCTGAACAAGGTTAAGAGCCCAAGGCTGTCATTGGTATAAAGTGTGAACTTTTCTTCGTAAGAGGCCAGGACACGGGAAAGCACCGGGGGGCACCGTGTCGGAGAAAATACTACTTCTGCTCTGTGATTGAAGTGTGGGCTTAAAGCTGTGATGGAAATGGGCAGAGCAGCTCTCTGGAAATTTCGGCCTGAAATGCCATATACACATGGCACTGTGAAAGTGCATTACCTCCACACAGCCCTTTCAACTCTTTGCAAAGCCTCACTTCTGCAATGTTACAAAAATACATGAAGCGGTGAGGCTGATTTGTGTGCATTTGAGTGTGACTTCCAATGTCCCCTCAATTTCTTGTTATTTCTGTTCAACAGAACTTCTCTCTTTATGTGAGTGACCAGCCGTTCTGATTTTTTTCTTCATCTCCACAAAAAAAGTTGTTTTGTTTTTTTTTTGTTTTTTTTTTACAATCGATTAAAAAGCTAGATAAATATTTAATGTAGGATGAGAGAAAGAAAATGATTTAGCTTTTTGGGAGCAGCATGTTGTTTTAGTATGCTTTATTATATTTGATATTATAATGTAAGCTGTTGCTGTTAATACAACAAATTATTTTATATGTATGCCGATGCCGTAAAAAATATTTTAAAAAATATTTTAATTACAGAGAAGATTACAATATTTTGTATTATCTTATTAAACAGATTTATACTTTGTATTCTACTCAAGTGCATTTTTAGGAATAACAGTGACAGTGTTATTTATTTGAAAATAAAAATAACATCTTCTTTCTGTTAACTGAAGCCAAATATGAAATAATTCAACAGAGTAACTGAGAGGAATGGGATCCTGATCAGGATAGTAAAAGGGTTAAAGTGTACTTGTACATTTGACACATAAATATGAATATTATATATGAAACCAATTAAAGCATTTTTTACATAACTCGTCTATAATTCATTAATATTTATCCAGACAAAAGTATCAACCAATATATGATGTGTATATATATATGTAGCAATACATCTCAATAATTCAGATTTTTTATAAAGAGTTATATGCAGAAGCAATTATTTGGTTCGTCTTGAATTATCACGTGATAAATTGTCTCATCAGTTTTGCTCTCATGTGTCTCAGCACCAAATTTCTCTTCAATTCAAACATGAAAATTCAAACACAAACACAACTGAACTTTGTTTAACAGACTAGATCAGAGAAAGAGAGAGCGAGACCAAGTGAGAGAGAGACCACATTAATATGGTTTATAGCTGAAGGGCCTCCGCACTTTCTTGCACATGCTGGCCTACATACACCCTGACTGAACTTGGTAAAATATTGCTGCCTTTCAGATCCTCTTGTCCTCTGTGGATTATATGCACAGCTGAGTGTGTGTAAGTAGAATATAATACACTTTGCACGATAAAGAAAAGGCTCCAGACCGAGGGCAAGGGGTATTTTCCAGGCTGTGTGAACCCGGCCCTGCTGAAACACGATAGTGTGCAATCATATAGGTATGCTTGTAATTTCTACTCCTGCCTGATGATAATTGCCGGTTTGACTCTTCAGGATGCTTCACCGGCTCACCCTGTACAAATACCTGCTTTTTTTTTTTTGATAGAAAAACAACCAATTTTTATTCACTATATTATCAAGCTCTCACCCTGCTAGTCAGCGATGGCGACTGTTGAATCTTCAGAGCCCAATATAATGAAAAAAGTCAAATTTCCTTGCATGCTCCTCTCACATTCAGCTCCAATTTAATGAGTCAGCATCTGTCCTCTTGGTGAGCCTTTTGATCAAGCTAAAGGATTCTATAATATTAAAAGCACAGCCAAATTTTAAACATGATAATGGTGTATTGACAAACAAGCAAGAAGGCCAGTGGTAGCTATGTAAGAACTAACATCCTTTCCTCTGGTTGATGTAACAATACCACAATTTATCAGCAGTCTGTCACAAAACAACAATGAAAACTGAAAACCAGAGTTTAGACCTTTGTTCTTACTTAATATAAGAAATGCTGCTCTTTATAAACTGATGCAAAAGTACATCTGTCTAAATTTTGTGCAGGATTACGGAGACGTAAAAGTACAGCGGTAATGCTGAAGAGAAAACGTACTTTCCATTGCAAAGTGATTGACGCTGCCTCAATTACACTGGAGAAGCCTTCATTTAACTTCATTAAAATCCTTGATTTTAGGGAAACTACTGTTTCATCTGTAATGCAGACATTAGAAATCTTATTTTAATTAGTATATTATACTGATTACATCATATCATTGTTGAGTTAAATTATCAAGTGCTAGCTAAAAAAAAATGTTCATTATAATAAGACATTGGCTACTTATTTTTTAGTACTACAGGAAATAACATATGAGCTACAATAGCAGCATCATGCTACATAATTATGTGGTCATTTCAAGCTGAAATTTTGAAAATATTAAAATTAAGCAACATTTCTATAAAAAAAGGGGGTAAAAACGTGAAAGCAGTAACAGTTAGCGTCAGTTATATTTAGAGGAAAAACTAGCAGTGGTACCATCAGAAAGTGACAGTAGTACAAAGATACATTCATATTAATTCTATGATATTTTATAAAAATGTTAAATATTCTATATATATTTGTGTCTTCAGCAAGAGAACATGTTTTGGCAGCAGAATAAATATGCAATAAATAATTCTCTCAGGTTCTATACACAAGAATACAAAGCAGAATTTCCCTACAAAAAAAACCAAAAAAAATTGATTAATGTGAATGGACAGAGGCTAGAGGACAAACTGAAGAAAGCTGGAATCCAAAGTTTCAGCAGAGAAAATAGGTCAACCAGTCTTAATGTGACTGAACTTTTGACCTGGATGAATTTGGAACTACTGTTTCAACAAAAGACCCACGCTCTCTGCCAATAAATTATCCCACTCTTATTCCATCTCAGCTTGGCTGTTTGTCTTAGTTTTGCTGCTTTAGTTCATTTTTATTTCCCTTACTTTTGAATCACTGCAGGACAGTTGAGGATTTCGGTGATAGGAAATTAATTTGTCAAGAATATTTAATACGCGAGGAACTGTTAGATTTCATAAGATTTTTATTTTATTTTGTAAATTCAACTGAAATCTCTTCGTCTGCTCAGAAAGAGGCTTATGTTCCTCTGTCCCTTTTTTTTCCCCCTCATGACCATGTGCGTCACATCTTTACACCAACTTTGACCTCATTTCTGTCTGCAGCAAACCTCCATTTAATAAGGGCAAGCGGCTACTCCTGCTACACAAGAAACAAGATGGCGGCATACGGTACCTTATGTCTCACTCATCTCTGGCGCCTCTTCTTTCTTTTGAGCAGAGACTGAGCTGTACCGAGGTTTCTGTCAGGACTGAGCCGTCTTGTTTTGACAGTATTCTCCACATTGTTACAGGATGTTACACTTCTCCCTGAGTCTTTAACTCTTCCATAGTAAAGGTGGACGTGGATGAAAACAATCAGGTCCTGATGTCGGTGTGGGATAAAACCATATAAGAAAAATACACTTGGCTTGTGTGTCTCTCCCATGTTTGCCTTGCTTTTCCTTGCTTTTTGAGTGCTATTTCAAGCACTCACGCTCTTCTGCGGCAGGGCTCATAATATCAGATTGCACAGCCGGTCTTGGCCAAATGTGAATTTTATACTCTAGTGAACACAGGCTTTACACTTTCATTAGCTCACATTCTCCTCAGCAGTGCAAATGCCATGTCGTTGGTTCAGGAACAGGAGGGGGGGGCTTGTTGACTGAGCCTGATGTGTTGTGTGAGGGGGCAGGATGGGGAAAAGGAGCTTCCGGAAAGTGCAGTTTGCCTCAAGACATGGGGCACATCCCAGCCACACTGAAGGAGAACGTGAAATAAATCATGCCTCATTGAGCACGTATTGCTGACGTTTGAGTCCGGGAATAAACAAAAATCCAGCCTTCTCGCACTCATTATTATGAAAGTAATTACCTATTTGTAACAATTTCACCATTGTTTACAAGTTCTTACTCGAGAAATAAGCCCTTTGACAAATGTTTTGTTTTCAATTACATGTTCATACAAAGCAATAGTTTGAGCATTAATGAGTTGCCTCATTAAGAAGCACTGTACCCTCTCAAATATTCTATACCACTGAGTTTGACATCAAATGTGATAAAGCCCATGTCTCAACAACATGGTTTTTCATATTAATACAATAATCTTTTATGTCACTTGGCCCCACTTTAAGAAATAATAAGTCAAGAAAGTGAACCCTACATGTGTGCATCTGGAGATGGAGCGCAGGGGCCAAAAGGAACAAAAATTGTTTGTGTCAGTGCTCCCCCTGAGAGATGAAAGCAAATGCTGGCTGTGTCTTAAGTTATTAGGGTAAAGCAATGGTGCGGACTAACCCTCCGCCCCCTCCCCGCTAGACATGAACCGACTGAAAATACTGCCATGCACAAAGCTGCCTCTTCTTACTTGAGAGAATTAACTTTCGCTGGGTCCCGTAAAACAGCAATGTTAGGTTATGTTACTTTTGCACCACTTTGTTTCCAATTTTTTGGTTGCCGGACTGTCGGTTGGATCTAATAAGATGGTGGCATCTCTGCTGGCACTGGTCAGGCTGGTAGGTGACATGCATACAGTTGACATGTTCTTGAAAGCACTTGTTTCCCTTGTACACCTATTTTGAAAGGAAAGCCTCCAGTTGGGCTGTACGGGTCTCAGGCAGCACAGAGGATAACATGCAAGAGATAGTTTCGATGCCATGGTAGATGGGGAGGTGGATGGAATTTCCTTTTTTGAAGGTTTTTATCTTTGAGGTTGTCTCCGGGTGGCAAAAAGGAGGGAGGGTCATGCAAAGGACAGTGATTATAGCTTTGAATTGAGTTAAAATGGTAACATCTTCAGGGCACGTTCTGACCTATCAGCCTCATTTTCCTTGAGTTGATCTGACGAGTGCGGCTGCGCAACGTCCCCTCTCTCTCCGTCTCTCTTTCTTTTCTACTAAATCTTTCCTTTACTCTTCCCCTTCGTCTTTTCTCACCCTGCCAGGTCAGGTTTGGCATACAGAGACACCCCCCAACCCCCCACCCCTTCTCTCTCCACACACACACACACACACACACACACACACACATGCACACATTGTCCATTGTCAGCAGTGCCCAAAGCAGATTTGCTCTTTAAACTAATGGCCCGTTATGTGAAACAGACCTGATTACTGTCTGACAGAAGGAATTAAGGCCATCCTGAGCCAAACGAGTGCGCTGGCATCCATGAATGGGCATAACTACTTATGAGGAATTTTATTTATGCTATGTAATCATAGATTTCATAAATTCAGAAGCAACAAAAAGAAAAAAAAAAAACAAAAACAAAAACACAACAACACAGAAAGAGGTACTGCTCCTAATCTACTTGACTTTGGTGTTGCATCAATTTAGTTTGACTTTTTCTATGGCTTGGCGAGTAATTTATCAAATTAGATATGTGGATGAGGCCAGATGGATTAACTAATAAAATTCAGCCCATGAAACATATAAAGCGTTTTTTTATAGTCTTTTAATAGCTGACAAGAGTCTACTTAAATTTGGTCCTTTCAAAGTCAATCCTTTTTATTTTTAAATGCGGGGCAAATAGAACAATTTAGATTTTATTTCAGCACAAATCATGAAATGGATTAGCATTCTCTGTTTTATAAGAGTTTCAAAGTCAACTTTTCAAATGTTCACATTTCATATAGCACCAAAGGCTTTTTTGATCACAGAGTTTTGTTGTAAAAAAAAGTGGAAATCCCTTCCAAGTTGTCAGGTATTTATACACAGATATAAGCACTTTGCTCAAAGCAGCACATTAATGACCAAATGTCCACACAGAGTCTAAAATGGACTGTCAAAAATAATTTCACTATCTATTTGACTCTGAATACATACAATACAGCTCGGTTGAAGCGAAATCACATCACTGTTCACTCAAAAAGAGTGCAAAGGTCAAAAGTTCAATTTATATGACACATTTATTATTTGTAACAATATCTCCCATATATGATAAATGAAATGTGTGCTGCAATTTACATTTACTCATTTGACAAAGGTTTTTATTGAAAAGAATGGAATAAAAAAGAAAAAGGTTTTGCAATTTTTCATCCATAAAAATCAATCAGACTAATTTAATCCAACTGAAAAAAATTACTACGTGACTAGCTACCACAGTATTTGCAGGCTATTGACGTTTTCTGACATGACAATCAGCAGAAGAATTGTCGCTTATCAACATCTTTGAAAAGACAGCATTTAAATATCGTATTTAAGCCCTTTTCAATGGATGAACTAAATCTCTTGTATTTAAAATATCACTTTAAATATCACTCTGACAATCAACAGAAAAAAAAAAAAAACATTTACATTTGTGACTGAACTTAATTTAGCTTGTTACATTCATTCATGGGCCACGTATGGTTTGTGGCAAAGCAACATCATCTTCAAATAATATATTAAGTAAGTAATCAAAATAATGTATAATAAATTAATGTATTATAATGACAACTTTTATCCCTTGTATTCCTCAATTTTTTTCTGCATGTAAAATGGTTTAAATTAGATCATTTCTAATGTATTTGTGCTTACTGTTGTGTTATATTATGTTTTGTGTTATATGTTCTATTATGTTATATGATATTGTTATTTATGTTTTACTCACATTAATACATAAACAATAACCACTTTATGATTAGTACTTACTATTGTATTGTATTGAATGTTGTTTTTTTTTTTTTATTCATATCTTGCAATATAACCAATTACATTCGATGGTTATATTATGAGCCCATATATAATACCGTTTAACAAGTTTGGTCTAGACCTTTTTTATATGAAAAGTGCTTTGGGCAAACTTGGTACTACATAAATAAGATAGATTTGATTTGATTAAACACAAAGGTCACCATAACTGTTCAATTACTTGCATAGCACACACACACTCAAAAACAAAGTTAACAAAGTGATCACACTATGTCTTGCAGTTATCTGCCATACAGTTCATGCCTGATCAGCCATCATTTTACTCCGCTAGAATACCAGCACAAAAAATTCTCTTCATCCATGTCTCGGGTGGTTTGTAATACCACTGACGCCAGAGCTGAATTTTAACATGAAGCACTGAACAATCCCGAGGCCGCTGTGAAACTCTCATAACCACAAATTAAATCCTAAATTAAAGTCTGACATCTTTACACATGTATACTTTACACAATAACTAGGGATCTTGCTGGGCCACTATTTTTCCTCTGAGATATTTTTCTCATCATACTGCTGAGGGACATTTATAGGTAGAAATACATATATGTATATATTTTGCTTTTGGAATTAATCTATTATTTTGGCAGAATGTTGGAATAGTGGTTAGCGTGTTTACCCCAAAACAAGAAGGTCATGGGTTCAGTTCCTGGGTCTGGGGCCTTTCTGTGCAGAGCTTGCATGTTTCCCCATGCTCCCCATCAAAAGTCATGCATGTTTAAGTTGAATGGTGACTCTAAATTGTCCATAGGTCTGAGTGTGTGAGTGTGAGTGGTTCTTTGTTTCTATAAGTCTGCATGTGTTGGCCCCGTGATGGACTGGTGACCTGTCCAAGGTGAAAAAGGTGAAAAGAATGCAGTTGAATGACCTTTAACTTTGAGAATCAGAAAATCAAAAAATACAGTTGCAAAAGTGCCAACACTTTCTTTAGTCTTCTTTATAGATAGCAAATTTATGGAAAAATAAATTTATGGGCTCCATATTCAGAATGAAAGAGTTGTGGCTTGCTGGGGGAAACCTACATGGATGAATTTGCTCTGTATTATAGAGTCATGGGTCACATACTGTTGCTCCCCATCTATCAGATCACTAACACCCAACCAATAACCCAAGGAGGGAAGCCTCACAAAAATGGCCAAGGAGAAGGAAAGTTGGATAAAGAGAGTGGTCACGTGACCTGGCATGTCAACGCTGTACCTTAACCGCACAAATCTGCTGGTGGTAAAACAGAAGCAATGTGTGTTAGTGGTGACCTAGACACACACACCCACAGACAAAATGGTGCAGGTCCAGCACTTGGTGTTAAACCATGTAGTGACTATAGAGGATATGCACAAACTGGGGTGTATACACAACGCACACATACAAAAACAATGGGTCAATTAAAATTATTTGGTTTAGATTAAAAGCCAACCCTAGCAGGAGGTGACATGGGAACAGTGCTACATTCATAAGCTGACAAGAAAGGTAAAAGAAATTTTGAAACATTATTGCACGTTAGGGCTGACAGCAACTTAGAAACCAAACTTTAGAGGCAACTTTACAACTTCACAGAGCACAATGGACTTTAGACTGTAAGGCTTGAATTATTATATATATTTTTTTACTTTTCAGTTGCAGTGGCAGCTTCCTTTGCTATCTAACAGATGGCTCGTGGGAAGCCTGAGGCAATGTGAGACCTATGTCAGTAAAACTCTTCTTGTATAAAAATATTCTCGCTTTGCTTTCAAATTTGATTTGTCTGCATATATTAATGAATATTTTACTTTCAGATAAGGGTTGTATCATGTTTATTTTGAGCAGCTATGTCACCTTTAGTCCTGGTTGATCTTACTTATCTCCTATCGAAATAGATGATAGATAGATAGATAGATAGATAGAGCAGATGGGGTGAAACTGGTTGAGTAAAATTGCCCTTTCCAAAATTCTAATTTAACTAATGGCCCCTTTCCACTGGTTAAAAACATCTAGGCATTCAGAGGCAGTTCAAACTACTCTAC
Organism: Echeneis naucrates; assembly: GCF_900963305.1. Taxonomy (NCBI): domain Eukaryota; kingdom Metazoa; phylum Chordata; class Actinopteri; order Carangiformes; family Echeneidae; genus Echeneis; species Echeneis naucrates. Next base: position 21,250,423 of record NC_042531.1, on the reverse strand, counting down.
AGTAGACAGGAATTCTTTGGCTCTAGCTCTAATTAGCATCAGGAGGGTCAGGGTGATAGAGTGAGCTGGAGCAACACTATTAGATTGAAGAAGACACATTCACTGATCATAGTGTCTCACACAGTGATTCTGACATTTTTATGAGAACACCAACCTGAGGACGAGATGGAACAGATCGGTTTTATCAGTTTGCATGGTGGCTGCTCACTTCTGTCCACTGCCTCTGTCTGACTGCCATGTTTGTCATGTCCTCACTCTAATCAGAATAACAAACATAGCTTTTACGAGCAGCTTTACCTCTGTACCCCTGTTCATCCCTCCGAATTTTGGTGGTATATTTTATAAATATAGTATTTGGCACATTGAAGCGATTATTATTAATTTAACTGATTTTCCTTTCATGACAAATAATGACAGCATTTTTTTTTTTTCCTGTAATAATTAAGTTTTTATGTGCAAGATGGAAAGTATTTATGAAGAGCTGGAGAAACAAAAAAATAAACAAATGCTGATCCCAAAATATGAACATTTTTATAGAGCTTTACAGATTTGGCTTGCATTTCAATTCATATGTTCACCCATGCATGAATGACAACACGGCATAATAGTAGAAATATTATATTACTAAAGCAATATAATGAATAATATCAATATGATTGACAATCTGTTTTCACAAATGATGCACTGTGGAGCGTATTTATTTAAATTTGATTCAGAATTGGATTCGTCTTGGGCTTTTTGTCTCATGTTTGCTTACCTACAATTATTGAGTGACCTAATTTTATGTAAGCTATTTATAAAGCTACCCCATGCTAAATTATATAGCTACAAACACATTGTATATGTGTGGCATATACAATGGTGTATGTCAAAATAGCAAGTCAGGTATTTTACCAGATCAATGTGAAATTATCAACACCCTAGTTCCAGTAATTTAAAAGTTTATTGTTGTGTAAGTGTGTGTCATTGGTTTTTTAAGCTACGTGATTACAGGAAAGATATGTGTGGAAAGTATTCACTTTCTGGGTTTCCATTGCAGTTTTTTATACAATGAAAGCTATTTTTTTAAGGGAAATGATACAAAGCACAATTATAAATAGTATTTATTTCACCTGAGTAGTATTATGTGGATCAGATTGGGTATTCTCCATTGTCAGTAATTTAGACTGATGATGGATTTCCAGAAGCCTCCGTGTTGGTAATACAGTTAATATTTGTCTAACATTTTAAAACATCTTTTAAAACATTTTAAAACAAGGGATAAGCATGGTCTGGACAAGGCACTGAGTCAGGTGAGGTCTGTTTTGTTGTACAATGTTAGGACCAGGAGACAGATGCTACAGGGTCAGAGATATATACCTTTTCATCAAAGATGCAGCCCAGGTTTGATCAGAGTGAGAGATTTAGACTGATGGAGAGACTGATAGATTGGAATGAGTCAGAGTTCAGTCTAAGGGAGGTTTAGCTGAATGTGGTATTCCTTCTTCCATAAGGAGATGTCACAGAGATGAGAGATAGACAGAGAATACAGATTGTTGGCAGATAGTCTGAAAGACTTCCTTTAAGTCTAGCAAGATAAGAAATGAGGCCTGAGCTACGGCTCTTTCTGTACTGAGAGCGCCTACCAAGGACGGCACAGCTATTTTGATATAGTACCTGCTCTTCAAGCCCGACTAATTTGAGTGTGTGGATTTCTGAGACATACCTGAAATCTGCCTTATCAATGCAACTGAATATAAGGATGGAAGTAACAAATGAGGTTGGTTGTTCTTGCCAAGTGAATTGGGGGCTTTCTGAGCAGACATTTTCAGGAATGGATCAGAGCAGTTTGAAATGTTCCTGAAGCCTGTTGAGTGTGTCAACTGGAACAACCATGTGAGATATTACTTGGAGTTTGTTGAAATGGGGTTCAATGCACATGCAGCAGGGGACTCTCTTTAGCAGAGCAGGTAAATAAGAGAAACCTTGGAAGATGTAGAAGGACACAAAAAAGACTTATTGTAGTGAACTTGAGAGCAGAGAGGCAGGTGGTGAGCTATAGATCGTGTTGCTATATGTCTGGCTTGCCGGTGCTTTGCCACCAGAGATGACCAACTTTGGAGTATGATTTGTAAACTTTGTTTATTTGAAGATGGAACACAGAACAACATTTTGCAAAAAGCAGGTCACGTTGCAATGAGGTTGGAAGATAACGACAAAGGTTAGCTAGGTCAGAGGTTTAAGATCAGGTTCCATCTGGCAGGTTTTGCAATTAGAGGACTTTCCAGTATAGCAGACTCATCCTCTAATTAGGAGAGTGTGTTAAAAGCAGGTAGTGCAGAGGTGACCACTGAGGTACGAGACAAGTGAAAGAGGTTTTGTGTGAGTGAAACCAGGAGAGGTGGAATAAAGAACAGTTTTTGGAGGCAAACTGATCAGAGAGCTGCAGTGTGACTGTTTTTGACACAGTTGTGGTTGAAATTATTTAAAAATTAAATGCTTTACAGGGTGGGAACCCCATTTTTGTGATAAAAATGGAAAATGAAACTTGCTTCCCTTGAATAAAAAGAAAAAGTGGGTCAAGCGAATGTATATGGGACAGGAAGTCAGCAGTGTGTCAGCTGATTCTTCAGTTACACTGTATACTGAGAACTCATGAGGCCAACTGAACACAATTGTTCATATGTCAGGATTGATTCTATTTGGCTGTGCACACCATCTGGACTGCCACCACAAAAGGTTAGATTTTGGAGCATGAGCTAGTACACACTTCCTAAAAGCTTGCAAACTTTTAACTGACATTGAATTTGCTTTTTCAGTAGCGTTAAAACTGAACAGTAACCAAGCACATCTGTCAATGGCATTTATAATTAGCAGTAATATGACAACTGCAGCATTGAAACACCCTATGAACCTATACTACTAAATTAAAATTCACTAAATTTATTAAGTCTGTTCTTTTCATTAGATTATCAATTTGTGTGTACAGTGCAGTTATATTCATTTACCTTATATGCAGTTAAATATAAATAATTAACTCTGGATTATGTATTTCAACAGGCCTACCGTGTATCAACACTTAGGGCAACTACAAGAGGAAAATATTTTCACCACCACCATCCGTTTCCAGGCTCCGGGGAAAGAGTCCGTCAAATGAAGGAAACTTAAAACCATCATGAGACTCCACTTCTTGCTGAGGTCTGACCAAAAATAGCTTCCTTCTATTCACAATGAATTTCATCAGAAATTTCTCAGACACTGAGTGCGACTTTTTACATACATATGGCTTAAGTGAGATTCACTGATCAGTACCAATTATTTTGTTAATATGAATCAAAACACAGCAATATGTTAAAAATTTTCACAACTTTAGGGTTGGTCTTATGTTTACAGCCATAGGAAAGCAGCTGTACTGAAGATTAATGCTTCAAGGTAAATAATTTCAGTTTAGGGCAGCATGGCAGCATATTGATCAGCACTATTGCCCTGTGTCCTGGGCAATAGAGTTTGCATGTCTTCCCCATGTCTGCGTGGGTTCCCTCTGGGTACCTCAGTTTCCTCCGACCGTCCAAAGACATCATGTTTGGGTTAATTGGTGATTCTAAATTGTCCGTAGGTCTGAGTGTGAGTTTCAGTGGTTGTTGGTCTCTGTGTTGGCCCTGTGATGGACTGGCCACCTGTCCAGGGTGACCCAGCCTTCGCCCAGTGTGAGCGGTAGAAGATTAACAAATGAATGAATAACTTCAACTACAAAAAGGTTGCCTTTACTACCCTTCCAAAAACAGGACCAATAATAACATTTAATTTTTAAGTTTCATTCTTTTCAAATAACCTTTAACAGAATATATACATAATGTCACCACTTCATCATGGAACATAAAAAATTGATTTGAAAATAAATTAAATAAAGCCTTCAAGTTCTTCAGGGTAACCGCTTCTGTTATTTATTGTAATTTCCTGCCATTTTCTGCCAGCAGGCTTAGAGTTTGTAAGAGCTGGTGAATCGATAAATTCATGTTGCTTGGCCAAGGTACATCGTTTGTGATGAGCCCCATGTCATTTGATCTGATGGGTACTATGCCATAAAATGTGCGGGGAAGGTTGTGTTTGTGCACTCTGGAACAGAGAGAGAGGAACATTTACAGAAGAACTGAACATTGATAACATTTGGGTTCACAGGCTGTCACACTCCTGATTTACAAAGCACATGAAAAAATGGCCCAGTACATGGCCACCCTGTGTACCCCCGCTACTGATCAGCATTTTGCATTAGTAATGTACATCACCATATTTGCTTAAAAGTCTCCTTTTGAAACAAGATATCAGGAAATTCGCAATTATACAGTCATTTAAACGGACTCAGTAAAGACGTGCCATGCTATGTTGGACTAATTTGGTTCCAGTGGTCCAGTTATTGCAGTTGTCAGAGTTTCAGAAGTCCCAGTCACACACAAATCAGGTCTGAAGTCCCAAAGAGGGATGTGATACACAGATGCCTCTGAATTTCCAGCCACAAACATCACAGTTTCCAGGCTCCGTTGGTGAGAGCAATCCAGGAAATGTCCCATATTTTTAGTAGCGCTCCAATTACGGACAGCTTAACAGTTAGTAAGTTAAATTCTCCGCTGCTTTCAGACAACAATATCACACACACCTCAAGCACTCTGAAGCACTTGCTTTTAACCTTTCATTAGTTGGACTATGTTTCATTTAGGGTTGTTTTTCATTTACATAATATCCTTATATACTGTCATCTGACCAGCCTGCACTGAAAAATTTAGTAAGATTAAATATGGAGAACTGTACTAACAAATATTAATTTTGGACTGGACCTTCTTGAACAACCTCACTGTGGCTCCCTCTTCTATCCGAGTGTGACTGAGCGTGTAGGGTGAAACTTCCACAACACGAATTTTGGGAAGTACTACAGAATTTTAAGAGGACGTTCAGTCCAAAATGGAAGCTGTTCGGTCCCGAACACATAGCGATGTCAGATTGTCTTCAGGAAGCATCCTGGACAATGTAAATTGATGCAAGTCTTTTGTATGATATCAGAATATGCAGTAAATCAATCTGGTTTACTTCAATTTCAGCTTTAAAACAAATGCGTTATTTCTGCATTGGGCAGCTGAGCATATATTTTATAAATATTAAAAAAGTCTTCTAAGGACTGAAGGCAGAGAGACACAGAGTCTAATCTGTTATAGTGTAAGGCTGCCACAGTGACATCAAATCAAATCAGATTTATTTGTATAGTGCCAAATCATAACAAAGTTACATCAAGGCACTTTACATATAGAGCAGGTCTAGACCAAACTCTTTATAAATTTATTTAAAGAGACCCAACAGATCCCCCGATGAGCAAGCACTTGGCAACAATGGCAAGGAAAAACTTCCTTTAAGAGGCAGAAACCTTGAGCAGAACCAGGCTCAGGGGGGGCGGCCATCTGCCTCGACCGGTTGGGTTGAAAGTGGGAGAGAGAGAGAGAGAGAGAGAAAGAGAGAGGCAGGCATTGGAGGGGGGGGGGTGTGTAGGCAGGAACATGTTGCTGCATGAAGTTCATGGAGTTGAGCTGTAATACAGAATTCATGCTATATGGGACCAGCAGGTGTTGCAGGAACATGGGATGGAGATGAGTCACCACCTGCAGGATGAGGACAGGGAGAGAGAGGAGAGGAACTGGGAGAGACAGAGACTTTGGCAGAACATGGTTAGTAAATGCAGTATAAATGCTTAGAACTGGGTGAAACTGTTTTTTTTTTTTTTTTTTTTTTAAGAAGGATGGTTTTTATCAGCGCATGCAAGGAGGGAGTTAGAGAGAAAGAGGGAGAGGGGGAGAGAGGGTGACAGGGAGAGACAGAGAGAGAGAGAGAGAGAGAGAAGCTCAGTCCTTCCCCCAGCAGCCTAGGCCTATAGCAGCATACCTAAAGAGTAGAGGACTTTTTAACTGTACGCTCTGTCATACAGGAAAGTTTTAAGCCTGGTCTTGAAAGTTACTAAAGAGTCCGCCCCCCGGACCGATGCTGGGAGTTGGTTCCATAGAAGAGGAGCCTGATAACTGAACGATCTGCATCCAGATTTACTCTTGGAGACTCTAGGAACCACAAGTAAACCATTCATTCAGTAAATTCATTCATCAAAGCATATAGATGAATGTGTGTGTGTTCAGAATTGTGGATGGATTATATATAGAAACATTCATTCATCTTCATTTATCCAAGACCTGGGGCACGCTGAAACTGATCCAGGGAGGGGTACACCCTGGACATGCCCCCAGTCCATCGCAGGGCTAACACATAGAGTTGGAAAGAGAAAAACAACCACACAGAAAGGCCCCAGGCCCAGGAATCCAACCAACAATCTTGTTGCTGTGAGGCAACAGCACTAACCACTTTGCTGCTGTGCTGCCCTAAGTTGGAAAAAAAGAAGAAACAAAGAGTAAAATCTGAAATTGTTATGCTATAATTTGTTGAAATAAATACAATTGATTTAAATAAACTTTAAATAAAATTAAAGCCCCTCTCTTGGAGAGGAGAGGGTTGTGCCCAAATGTGTCCAATGTGGGCTTCTGTTTCTCATATTTATAAGATTAACTAAGATATATGTTTTTTTAAATGAATAAAAAACACCTTCTGAAACTCTTTCCACACAATTTGAGAATTCCTAGTACAGCTGAGGAAATTGTTTACACCAAATATTGAATGAACTGTTTAGTTTTTGCACAATGCATCCCACCGTCGAGGTAATATGTGTAAGCAAAAGGATTATTTGTTTTTCAAACATCCAGCATTAACACTGCACTTATTAAATTTTTAGATCCGATTAGATTAGATTAGATCAGAAGACTTTATTGTCATTGTGCATAAGCACAACAAATTTTTACACGTCCGTTTGCCCTCATACAACTACATCAATTTACCACAATTATCACTTTTTGAATGTAACAATGGCACACTTCAGAATTTATATGGCAGCACATATACATTTGATTGTGTATGTACACTAAACTTGAACAGTCCATCGTCCGAATAGAGGCCTTATGGGTGTGTGCAGTCACAACATAAGTCGCGCCAGGTCAAGCATGGAAGGGTAAGAGACGGTCGGGTGCTGCCATCCAGCCTCCTACCACCCAGTGGTGAGGGCAGAGGCAGGCAGGGGGGAGGAAGAGGGGAGGAGGATGGGGGGGCAGATATATGAGGGCGGGGGAGAGAAGTGGGGGATGGTGGCGGGTGAGTATGTGTGTTCCATGCATGTGGGTGGTTGGTATCAGTCTTTGTCCGTGTATGTGTAGAATCCAAGTGACCTTGCCGGCGACATCAGAGTGTAGAATGTAGGGAGGAGGCAAGTGAAAGGGAGCAGATTTGCGTCTCCAATGCAGATGGAATTTTCCTGGAGGGTAAACAATGAGGCAGATGTCCTTCAGAGCAGATAAAGATTGCTGTGTTTGGGTTTAGCAGAGGAACACAGATTCCAATACATCTCCTCTTACTGTCCATTCCGAATTAATGAAATATTTCCTGTTTACGAGTTTTCAGCATAAACTTATTCACAAACTTAGCAGATGGAATCAATTTTGCGTTTCAGATCCATAATTAACGAAGTCTGTTGTTGCACCGCTTTGCCAACCTCGTTAATCATGACAGGCAGATGTGGAGATCCAGATTTGGTGGCAGTCATCTTCTTGCCAATTTTGCGGTATGCAAGGGCACTTCCTAATCCGAGGAGAAGGAGTCCTCCAACCATGAATCCAAATAAGTATAGGCCCTCTGCAGAGAGTGGCGCCAAGCACTTTACACGCCTGCTTCCCCAGGAACTGAAGACATAGCCCGCTGGATGGATTCCGTCCGGGCAAGCAGGCTCCCCCGGTCCTGATTTCCTTGTCGAAATCATGGTGTCAATAGCGCTGTAAGACCAGTTGATCAATTCCATTTTAAAGTTTGGAGTTGGAAGATTCACAGCCGAGTTGAAATAGGGCTCGTCAAGATTGAGACAGAGATAGAGACGGAGACAGACAAAGATAGAGAGGGCAGACAGAAGAGGAGGAGTGCGACTGCTCTCGCCAAGGTCCAGGTTCTTGGCCAAGCTCTGTATAATGTCCATAATCATGTATGGAGCCTTTGCAGAGCCTGTCCTGGGAAGAGGGGTCACTCAATATAATCAACACCGCATCGAACACAAGAACTTCTTGCCAGTAAGGCTCCCGGAAATCCTGCAATCTCAATAAAACAAATTGGATTCAGTGGGGCAAACCAATGTTGAAGTAATCTATTGCAAGGCAGCTGTTGTCATCGCTCTTTCCTTGAAGAGACACAGCAAACTGCAGCCTGCATATTATCAGAGACAACCTGGCTTTCCAGCTCCTCAACCAGAGCAGTGTTAAATGTCAGGCCCAGCTCAGTCTTAGCTTTGCTGAAGTACTCAAGCACACGATTTGAAGTGTTTGATGTGCTTTTTGTCATCTCCTCTATTCTGCTGAGTATCCACTCTTCGTGCCCTACCACAGTTATTAGAGTACAATTCTGCACTCAGCACTTTGTTGAATATACTGCTTTCAAGTAGCCTCTTAAATGTTCATGTCCAGCCAAAGAAGATCCTTAACTGCTGAACCCAGGAAAGACAGTCATGGCTCAGACAGGAGGCCAATCAACCGGTCTTTGCAATAAGTGTCCTGCCATTTTTGAGGCACCATTGTTTGTTGGATATGGATGGATTGATTCTTGATAGCACGTCAGCAATCAGCTTTTGAAGGTTCTGGTGAAAAACTATGTGGCATTTGAATAGAACCTTTTTAACTTTTAAACATATATCCTATTCCTAAAATCCCAATGGTGACGCATGCAGCTATGTTAACAGAACAAGAGCAGTATTTGATCCAGAAACAGAAGCAGAAACCAAGACCAAGAGCCACCACTAAATTCAAAGTCGAGCGCAGGACATCAGGGACCAGCTGGGAGCTGAGCTGCCTGAGGCCAGAAATATGCTGGTTATGTGTCGGGTGTGAGTGGTGGATGCAGAATATCTTGGTTTGCATTTTGCTGCCCATGTTCAAGCAGACACATCTTTGAGACACACATCTCACTCACATATCTTTCATTCACGACTCGCACATTTCCTGGCAAAAATAGACAAGGAAAAGACCTGATGGTTTCATACTAGCAAAGTAACATGACACATCCAATTCCAGTCTTCCCATGTAGGATGAATCCAAAATATGTGACAAACACACACAGAATATTTTTAGCATTTTAGGAGCTGCATGAGACATTTCTGTGAAATCCAACATTTAAGTATCCTGCAAACTCTATGTTGAAAGACAGAGCTTCTGATAGTAGCAGCACAACAGAAACGGCCAGTGTAAACACACACAACATACACACACTTACAAGCTGCAGCAGATCAGCAGCTGTGACACACATAGCTACACAGACGTCCGATCAGATGAGATGAAATCCTCCTTTCTGTTAAAATATATTTTTAAAAATGACCAAGGGGGAAAAATTTATCTTAAAAATGTCACGTAACACCAAATGACAGTTCATTTTGATGCTAATGTGACATGACTGAGAGATGGCCAAATGAAAGAAGCCTTTACCATAATGAAGATAACCCATCTCTCTTGTTGGAAGATTGATGGTACATTTGGGATCAACATGTCAAAGACCTCCTTCAGTCTGAAAAAACGGGAAATGGGGAAAAAGAAAGAAAAAGGGTTTCAGGGTTCAGGAGGCACAGGGGAGTGATGTCTGTTTTATTTATTTATATAAATTTCACTCGCTCCTATTTATGCTTTAATTTTGTGATGTGATAGATAGGTTGATAGATGATCCAGACAATCATTGATGGTTTCCATACATTAATGAAAAGGATTTGCCTTGTTGGTTCTACTCTTAAAATTACCAGCATTCTGTGGAGCTATTGTTTTCGAATGACACATACATCACGACAGATTGAAAACGTTTCTTCCAATTCTTTTCAATTTATACCTAAGGAATGAAAGAGTAGTGTGATATCTTGAGACAGCGTGGAGGGCATCTGATCACGAGCTTGACCTGAAATCCTTAGGTTATTTCTTGTTAAATAAAGGCTGAATTCAGCAATGCTTCTCTTTGATGGAGACTTTTTCTGTCAGATAAAAGTCTCTCAGCTCGCTGTTTAAAGCACATAATGAAAGCAAACAACTGATGTACTGCACCATGATCACAGTTTAAAGAAACCAGATATCAATCTTTTCCCCTTAAAAAAAGAAAAGAGAGAATCCTCTGAAACTCTTATCTGTACCTCTGAAATTATTTAAGATAACAGGGATGCCGCAGAGATTACAGGGGCAATGATTACAATCAAACACATGAATGAAAATATAAATCTGATTGAACTGACTGGTGGCAGGAAGAATTCCAACTCTCACAATGCTGCCGCTTTCTCCACTTCAACCGCTTCTGCAAAAACTTAAACACCAGCAGAGGGATAGTCAGGCTGAAATTAACAAATAAATCCATGACCTAAAACACCAGGGAGATGTTCTCTGCATTAGTGATGGGCGATACCACACTTTTAAGATTCGATACAATACCAATTACATTTTCCATAAAATATTCAATACCGATTACTGATACTGGTTACTAGTAATTTCTTATTAATGATTTTTTTCTCAATCACATTATTAGGATCCTTAAAACAAATCACGTCAAATACTAGCCATTTAACAACTTTATTTTTCACAGTTCAAAATATAAAAGAAAATATGAATTAAATAAAACAAAACACATTTTAACTTTCTTTGAAAATTTTCTCAGCAGCATTCTTTTCAAACAATCAAATAATCCTGACAAAAATCAATAAATCTACAATACAATACAATAAATAATAAAAAAAATAATAAAAAAAAGAAAAATATGAATGAAATTAAATTGCAAAAAACAAAAAAAGTGCACATTTGAAATTTTAATTTGTCAAACTAACCATATCTTTGGTGACCAGCATAATTTGACCCTGACAGATATGTAAGTGTACACCTTTGTACAGTTTCTCAAAAAAAGAATTAGCTTCTCTTTCTGGTGGTCATTTCTCCATTTTGTCCGCTCTGTCAGAAACTCTCAGAAACACACATGCTCCCCACCATGTTGTTGCTAACAGAATGTAAGCACACAACTCGTGCCTCTTCTGGTCACAAGGCTTGAATGGATCAGTTCAATTCGATGCAGCTGAATTGGAAGTGTTTGTAGAGGAGGGAAATAAACACCTGAACCCCAATTCATTACGTGTGCTCCACTATGTTCTGTGTGCGTATATGGGCCACATTGTATTGATCCTCTCCAGGAGTGGTAGGGTTGAGTATCGGAGTCAGGAGGAAGGGATGGAGAGGATATGCACTGTCACCTTTGAAACAGATGAAATTACATGGTTTAATTTTGTTCAATGAGAGAAATGATTTGTATAGTGTAGAGTATATAGAAACTACTCGGGCAACAGCCAGCTATCACAATACTATCTCCTGACTTTGAAAACATACTGCTAATTCTCATGATGAATTGTACTCAAGCTCAGTGATATATCTGAATAACCTTTTCTTCTGTCATCCCGAATATACTGAAGCGAAAAAGAAAGCGAAAAGAGAACGCGTCTGCGTTCCTGTTTCTCCTCCTGGTGACAATGACAGCAGCCATTGTGCGGAAAGCTGGGATGATTTGTACATGCTCTTCCAATATATTACATTTACACGCAATCATAATCCTTGCAATTACTTTTAGGTTTGATAAATCATAATGCATGTGCTAATATTTCTTATCTGCATTTTCTCCTCCCAGTATTTTGCTCACCTGGGCAGAAATGCCCCATATTTTATATTCATTAAGGCCAAAGTGCTAAATGGACAGCATGTGTCGTTTTGCTCACTTCAAAGACACAGTCCTCAGTGCTCACAACTAGTAGATCAGTTTGCACATCAAGTTTGCTCACATTTTTATACAAGCAAACTTTAAGTAGATCAGGCCCTATATGATAATATTGCTTGTGTTTACAGTATGTTCTATTTTTATTTCTCTCATCACTGTGATCTGTCAATGTTCTGAGAAAATGGATTAATAACACAACATGGCAAAGTCACCCAACTGCAGTTGTTTTATTCAAAGCTTTGATATACATAAGAAGATTTATTTGCGTTAAAACCATCTCAGTGTAGTTTAAAATTTCATGTCTCAGGCTGTTGAGTTTTGGTTCTGAGTTTGTTCTGATTGAGGGAATAAAAAATATAACAGATTTCAAGTATACACTCCTTGGCTAGGGGTATGTCTAATGTTGGTGATTCCTTTCTTGTGACATCAGAAAGATACAGTAGTCCTGATGGCTCATTACTGAATACAGCCTCTTTGGATTTGTTTGTGTCACAAACATTTTCATACTTTCACTGTATTCATAGAGAACCTTGACCAGATGAAGGTCTAGCTTTTGACTGTATGGACCTATAAACTGCAGTTTAGTTTGATCATTGTTGGAAGATGTTAACATTTATCTCCATCTTTGATATTTTTTCCCCAGCAGGGTTCTAGAAAATAACCTTTACTTGCACTGCTCACTCTGTGTCGAACCCCACTCTGATTAATCACAAAGTGCACCTACAGTTTCTGTTTTCCTGTATGGGTGCTGCAAGCATCATATTTCATAATTTCTTCTCCACGCTCTACTCAGGCATCATCCCTCGCCTCCAGTATACATCTGATTGCACTGAATATCACATATATGTCTGTTCCTCTGTCTATCAGGGCAGCATGGTGGCACAGTGGTTCACGCTGTTGTTGCCCCATAACAAGAAGGTTGCAGGTTTGGTTCCCTTTCAAATTAATGTTTAATATCTAAAAATATCTAACCCTAACCCATATATATATATATACACACACGTCCCTTTTCATTTGCATGAGAAAGTCTGTCCACACTTTTAGCCTGTACTGCATATAGATATATATGTGTCATCTGTATTTGGAATGTCAGTTTTAAAAATGTCAATTTGTACATGTATCATGTTATCCTGAGGTCACCCAGTCAAACAGCAGAGTCATTGTGTTTAGAAATGAGCAGCTTCACTGGAGCAGCAGATAACAATTTGTTGAAGACTCTGATGAGAGCAGCCCTTTTTATGGGCTCTTGGTCCATTTGTCTCTATTTACAGACAAAACCCACTGTGGTCACACAAGCAAATAAACAAAGCAACAATAAGAGACAAAAATAATCCTAACAACCTTATGTTGAGCATTTTAGTTTCAAGCAAAATGAAATCCATTTACATTGTTGGCCAGCCAATAAAAACATCCTCTGAATGTTTCATTTGTGTTTTTTTTGTCATTGTGGTCTGTCAGCATTCTGCAAAAAGGAGAAATAACATTACTTTGGAAAGGCAGTACCAATTCTGGTTATATCGAGAGCATGACCTTAATTCCACTCCTTTCAGATGTTGGTTTCAACATTTTTTTCTAAAAGTTCTAAAAATATTTTATACATTTCAGTTGATTTATCAGAACGGTGGCTATCCAGAAGAAGATGTTTATGAACTTTCAGGACCCAGAAACTGTCTCATAGTGAGTGAATAAAAATATTGAGGATTTCAGGTAACACAACTTGGAAGATTGCACTGTATCTCTTAGTGGGTGGGGCTTGGAACATGTCTGAGGAACAGTCTAAAGGCTTGTTTCAAAACTGTCTGTTTTCATTTCTTTGTGTAATAAGCAATTTAAACTTCTACAATATCCTTTAGGCTATAGGGGCTCTTTAGCAACTTTACTGCTCTTATCACATACCTGACATATCCCCGCCTTTTTTGAAACTTCTCCAAACTAGAATAATTTGTGTCAATGCACTTCCAGGAATTCTGGATGACTGTCAGACATAATGGAAGACATACATTTTTACTTGTGTGTATTACCTACAGGAATCTAAAGGCCCCAAACAACGTATATGCAGTACATTCAGTGTACTCTTGTACACTCTTGTGAAGCCCATCTTGAAGGTTTGCCTTGTGCCAACACCCTAAAGATGCTGCACTCACTTGGATGTTTGACGCTCACTGTGTAGAAAATCATTAACACCACAAAAGTTACTATAAATAACTTAAGAAATTCATAAACCTTAATTAAAATCTAACATCATGTCATAATTTATTTCAAATGCATCTTTGCAACTGTCTTTATCTCCTTCTAATGTCACCCAGGTCATAAGGTCATGTGGAGGTCTTATTTTATTTTCTTTCTTCTTTTTTAATTGGGCCACATCGGTTGATTCATTGTGTTGTTCTGTACATCAAAGAAAAAATATTATGTGCAAACAATATTAGCTCTTTATATTTGTGATATTAGCTTAGTTCACACCTGAAGTGCACAGATGATCTACTCATGATTTTACTTCCCACTGTGGCCTATGTGCCTTTGTTATTTGGAGGACAACTGTGGTCAAAAGTGCAGTCAATAGCCCTGATGAGATTTTCTTCTTTTATTTAGATCTGTGATTAATAGAGCCAATTATGGCCTTGTTTAATGGGTTAAAGAGTTGGCTCACTGTGTTCTCAGCCAGAGAGAGCAAAATTGTGTGTGAGTCTGGGTCGCAGGGGTGCTGGAGCCAATCCCAGCTCACACTGGGCGAGACCAGGGTCACCCTGGACCAGTCCATCTAACCCTAACCCTAACAACCGCTCACTCACACTTAGACCTACGGACAATTTAGAGTTACCAATTAACCCAAAAATTATGTCTTTAAATGGTGGGAGGAAACCCACGCAGGCACAGGGACAACATGCAAACTTGGCACAGAAAGGCCTCAGAGCGGGAACCAAACCCACACCTTTTTTATTTTTTATTTTTTTTTCTTGCTCTGAGGCAACAGTGCTAACTACTATGCTGCCATGCCACCTATATTATTATTATTATTATTATTATTATTATTATTATTATTATATGGTTCTGTATATACACAGTACAGGCCAAAGGTTTGGACACACTTTCTCATTCAAATGAATAGGTAAGTGTGTCCAAACATTTGGCCTGTACTGTATGTACATGTAAAACGTGGAATAAATAAAATATAGCTGAAAGCATTTTATTTAACACTCACAGTCTTGCCAGACAATTGGAAACACTGAACTGTAAAATTGGTTGCATGTCACTTAAAAAGCAAATGTCAAAATAATACTTTTTTAAAAGGCACCGTCTTCTGTGAGGGAGAAAAAAATCGTTGAGTGGAATTATGCAAAGTGAGACCCCGCTGAGCCCAGGAAGCTCATCTACAAACATAAAGGTGCACCTGGTCCTCCTTATTGATGAAGCCTGACTCCTGTCAATTCATTACGTCTCGTGGAAAAGCTAATACAGAAAATTGCATCAATTACCCAGGTAAATGCATGTGCATATGTGTGTTTTTTACATAGCCATTAATGAGACTCACTGTAGGTACACAACAATGTGTTCTGACCTCACACTGCCCCTGCATCATCTGAGGCATGGAGAAGGCAGCAAAAAAGCTAACAAATGCTCTGAAAGGAGGATTTTAAACACGTTTGAATGCTTTAAAATTGCATAAGGTCAACTGTTCCCAATTTCCACTTGAAAATGTGAAAAAAATATACACTATTATGTAACAAGTCAATTACTTAAAACAGTCACAAATTATTTCAGAGGGGCAGCATGGCAGCAAATTGGTCCGTGCCATTGCCTCACAATAAGAAGGGGTTTGGTTTCCAGCCTGGGGACTTTCTATGTACAGTTTTCATGTTCTCCCTGTGCCTGAGTGGGTTTTCTCTGCTGCAATATCTGCTCCCAGATATTGAGCACCACCTGCGGGTGAAGCCACCACTCCCCTGGTGGTTGCTTGCCATGGGAGAGCAAGTCTGCAGCCTGGTTGCGGTCCCCGGTAAAATATTTCACTCTCAGGCTGGCCAGGCGTGGTGTTGCCCACAACAGGTAGTCCCGGGATGCTTGGAACAGCTGTGCAGACCTGGTGCCCCTCTGGTGGTTTATGTGAGAGACAGTTGTCATTGTCTGAATGTACAAGCACATGTCGGCCTCTCAGGAAGGGAAGAAAACACTGCAGGGCCATGTACACAGCCTGTAGTTCCAGAGCATTGATATGCTCTGAGACAGCCCCTGAGCTGTCTGGTTCTGCCACACTGCACCCCGCCCCGAGAGGGAGGCATCTGTTGTGATGGCCTCCTGACGGAATGCAATGGAACCCATGGGCATGCCGTGAAGGAGATACAATGTCTCTCTCCATGGAGCCAAAGGAGGTAACGGCGTGACACCTTGAATCTCCTGTGCCAGGGCCACTAGGCATAGAAATTAAAGCTGTTTAGTCACCTCTGAAAGGGACGTAGCAACAGCAGCCCTAAGGGAACCATGGCAGCAGCAGCCATCAGTTTCCCTAGGAGGCGCAAAAACTCCACATAAGGCGACCACCTGCCTCCCTGAAAGAGGGGAAGGAGGCGAAGGATATTGTCCACCCGCTGCGGAAACGGACAGGCCTTCATGGGAACAGCATCCAGAGTCATCCCGAGAAAGAGTGTGCTCTGCGAGGGAACCAGGCAACTCTTTGTGAAATTCACCCTGAGACCCAGTTGGTCCACTTGGGAGAAAGTGGCATCCAGGGCCCCCCAAAACTGGGATGGCGCACATATGAACCTAGATATGACAGGATATTCATTCCCTGCGGCTGCAGGGGTGAGAGGGCTGCCATCACACACCTGGTGAACACCTGGGGAAAGGGAGCGGCAGAACAGGAATACCCTTAACTGAAATGATTCCCTTGAAAAGCAAACCTCAGAAACTGTCTGTGATGTGGTGATATGGAGACATGAAAATAGGCATCCTCTATTCTATTGATGTGAACCACTCCCCTCTGGAGAACCTCTGAAGTGCTGAACATGTGAAACCTCAGGACCTTCAGCAACCCGTTGACTCCCCTCAAGTAGTGGATAGGGTTGAGTCCACCATCTCTGTTACAAGAAAATAAGTAGATGTAGAAGCAGAATAAGTTAGTGAGCTGCTGCTGGGAATAACAGCCGACAACCGGCCCCAAGAAGCTCTAGGGGTATGGTGGACAGCATGTGAGGCCCGAGGTTGCCCAGAGGACAGTCTCTCAGGGGCCCAAAAGGTCTGTGCCACCTGCTGAGCAGGCTGTGGACGTGGGCACTGAGACCTGAGCTAGCCACTGGGGTAAGCCTGTGGATGAGAGCAACGCTGGGGGGCAGCTGAAGAACCCCTAGGCCTGCTAGGAAGAGGCACACTCCTGTGAAGCCCAGACAACTGTTGTCAAGTCTGTCTGGTTTTGACTGTGTGCTCATGCGCCTCTAGCGCTGCAGATCCAAACAGCTCCCCAGCTCCCCAAGAGTGGGATCTCTAGACATTAGTGCAATAGCCTGCAGAGAAGTAACACTGAATTTGAGGATGGAAACATCCAATGTAGCCTCCTGCAGGGATGCTGAGAGAGCAAGCATCAAGTGGATAGAATTAGCATAGCATTGCATGACACTGCATCTTAGGCTTTGGAGAGTAGGTCATCTTTCACCTGACACTTTGGACGAGGACACCTTGCAACCAGTCCAATAAGTGAACAACCGGTCATCAGGTGTAACAATTAGAGCAGCTTTTGTGGGATCAATTGCTGGCATGTGGCCCAAGCCAAACTTGGGTGCATCCTACCTGGCTGCCAGGGTCCGGCCGTCCAATATAGACCAATAGGCCACGACCCCCACGATCGACACTTAAAAGTGTGGATTCAAGTTCGAACAGGAACTGAATGCAGACATTGGCTGAACTCAGGCGCCCTCAGCAGAAGTCCCTGGTGACGTCACCCAGGTGATAAAGACCCACGGCAACCGTCCACCTCCGCTTAATCCTAGGCTCTAGTTGCAGTAGAAAGCTGTCCCAGCTTTCGTGTCGACCAGCTCGCCGAAGGGAGAAAAACCAAACGTTTGGATCCTATCACCACAAAAAACCTGGGTCACAGTATTCACTTCGTGGGGACGAGCACAGACTGATATGTTTTGGTTTTTGTTTGTTTTCTTTTTTCCCTCCTCAAACCCAGCATGGACCGCTGCATAATCAGCTGAGTGAACATGCTGCGAAGACCAGCACACCAACTTTGTTACCCGAAGCTAACAAAGAAAATCGTCTTCCATGATCTTCCCCGCTGCTGCCAAGGAACTCATCACGTCGCCTTTGTTGGGGGAGCAACACAGACCACTTGACCGAGCTGAAGAATGCACTGCCGACACTTGGAGCGGATGCACTCCCTCACTCCAGAGGAGCGGAGCAACAAGAGTAAGACGCTTATGTCTGGGCAGAGACAATTAGAATAGCGTGCACTGAATTTAGTTTGAAATGAAATCAAATCAAAATCAAATCAAATCTGATTTATTTGTATAGTGCCAAATCATAACAAAGGTACATCAAGGCACTTTACATATAGAGCAGGTCTAGACAAAACTCTTTATAAATTTATTTAAAGAGACCCAACAGATCCCCCGATGAGCAAGCACTTGGCAACAGTGGCAAGGAAAAACTTCCTTTAAGAGGCAGAAAATTTGAGCAGAACCAGACTCAGGGGGGGCGGCCATCTGCCTCGACCGGTTGGGTTGAGAGTGGGAGAGAAAGAGAGAGGGAGAGAGAGAGAGACAGGCATTGGAGGGGGGGGTGTAGGCAGGGACATGTTGCTGCATGAAGTTCATGGAGTTAAGCTGTAATACAGAATTCATGAAATATGGGACCAGCAGGTGTTGCAGGAACATGGGATGGCGATGAGTCACTACCTGCAGGATAAGGACTGGGAGAGAGAGGAGAGGAACTGGGAGAGACAGAGACTTTGGCAGAACATGGTTAGTAAATGCAGTATAAATGCTTAGAACTAGGTGAAACTGTGTTTTTTTAAGAAGGATGGTTCTTATCAAAGCATGCAAGGGGGGAGGAAAGGAGAGCGAGCGAGATGGAGGGAGAGAGAAAGAGGGAGAGGGGGAAAGAGGGTGACAGGGAGAGACAGGGAGAGACAGAGAGAGAGAGAGAGAGAAGCTCAGTCCTTCCCCTAGCAGCCTAGGCCTATAGCAGCATAGCTAAAGAGTAGAGGACTTTAACTTTTTTAACTATAAGCTCTGTCATACAGGAAAGTTTTAACCCTGGTCTTGAAAATTACTAGAGTCCGCCCCCCGGACCGATTCTGGAAGTTCGTTCCATAGAAGAGGAGCCTTATAACTGAACGATCTGCCTCCAGATTTACTCTTGGAGACTCTAGGAACCACAAGTAAACCTCCATCTAGAGAGCAGAGTGGCCTGCTAGGACAGTAAGGAACTATGAGCTCTCTGAGATATGATGGAGCTTGGCCATTGAGAGCTTTATATGATAAAGAAGGATTTTGAATTCTACTCTATATTTTACTGGCAGCCAATGAAGAGCAGCTAACACAGGAGAGATATGATCTCTTTTCCTAGTTCCTGCTAATATTCGTGCAGCAGCGTTCTGAATTAACTGAAGGCCTTTTAGAGATTTGTTTGGACATCCAGATAGTAATGAGTTACAGTAGTCCAGCCTAGAAGTTACAAATGCATGGACTAGTTTTTCTGCATCATCCTGAGAAAGGATGTTTCTGATTTTCCTAATGTTTCTCAGGTGGAAGAAAGCTGCCCGACTAACTTGTTTTATGTGAGGGACATGTCCTGGTCAAAAATTACTCCACAGTTTCTCACAGTGGAGCTGGAAGCCAAAGTAATACCATCAAGACTGATGAGATGATTAGATAGTATTTTCCCGAGGTGCTTAGGACAGAGTACAATAACTTCTGTTTTGTCAGAGTTGAGAAGTAAAAAATTTCCAGTCATCCAGACTTTTATGTCTTCAAGAGATGCCTGCAGTCTGACTATCTGAGTGACTTCATTTGGCTTCATTGATAGGTACAGCTGAATATCGTCTGCATAGCAGTGGAAGTTGATGCTGTGTTTCCTGATAATGTTGCCTAGAGGAAGCAGATAAAGCGTAAAAAGGATTGGGCCAAGTACCAAACCCTGCGGGACTCCATGACTGACTACAGTACATGAGGAGGAGCTGTTGTTAACATGAACAAACTGATGTCTATCTGATAAGTAGGATTTGAACCACCTTAGTGCAGTTCCTTTAATTCCAATTTCATGTTCCAGTCTCTGTAGTAAAATATTATGATCTATGGTGTCGAATGCAGCACTAAGATCTAGAAGGAGAAGTATGGAGGCTGATCCATTGTCTGAGGCCATTAGAATGTCATTGGAGACTTTAACCAGCGCTGTTTCTGTGCTATGATGGGCTCTAAATCCTGACTGAAACTCTCCAAACAAACTGTTCCCATCCAGATGCTCGTGTAGTTGTTTTGCTACAGCTTTCTCAATGATTTTAGAAATAAATGGAAGGTTCGATATGGGTCTATAGGTTGCCAAAACATCTGGATCAAGATTAGGCTTTTTAAGCTGGGGTTTGATGACCGCAGTCTTAAGTGCCTGAGGTACATTACCCAGAAATAAAGTCAGATTAACCAAATCTAGAATGAACGGCTCAATTAAATGAAAGATATCTTGAAAGAGGCTAGTTGGTACTGGGTCTAATAGACAGGTTGACGGTCTGGATGATGAAACTATAGACGCTAGCTCTGAGAGATTCAGAGGTGAGAATGATTCCAGATGTAAAAGAGGCGTCGCAGCTGATTCAGGAGCTGCTGTATTCAGCAGGGGATTTTTATCTAACGTAGGCAAGAGCTGATAAATTTTTTCTCTGATCGTGAGAATTTTATCTGTAAAAAAGTTAATAAAATCATCACTGCTTAGAACTAAGGGGATCACTGGTTCAACTGAGCTATGGCGCTCTGTCAGCCTGGCCACAGTGCTGAAGAGAAACCTGGGGTCGTTCTTGTTTTCTTCTATGAGTGCTGAGTAATATGAACTTCTAGGACTGCAGAGAGCTTTTTTATATGTTTTCCAGGCTCTGTGAGACTCTTCTGACTTACTGGAACGCCAATTTCTTTCTAATTATATGGTATATAATTATACCAGGGAGCCAGCCTCCTCAGATTGAATACTTTCTTTCTGAGAGGGGCGGCATTGCCGAGATTCGAACGCAGTGTGGCCATAGTGCTAGTCACAAGGTCATCAATCTTCTATAGCTGAATTTATTCCTCAATGCTGTGGAGCCCATTAAAGTAAACTCAAATTTAATAAGCTAATGGTCAGACATGTCTTTTGTTTATTTGGGATTCAGTTTTATTTGTTTGTTTGCTTTGTTTTACTTCTCTAAAATCCCATGAGATGTAAAATTGATTGGTGCTACAGAGCTCGTGTCTGCTGTCACTGTGATCAGTGATTGAGCAATATCATTAGTTAAAAGACAATCACAGTGAACTCTGTTCACTGGCTCGGCTATTGTGTAGTGATATTGTAATCATCAACTGTGGTGAT
The DNA here is from genome assembly GCF_900963305.1 of Echeneis naucrates. Lineage (NCBI taxonomy): Eukaryota > Metazoa > Chordata > Actinopteri > Carangiformes > Echeneidae > Echeneis > Echeneis naucrates. The sequence goes on along the minus strand of NC_042531.1, from coordinate 21,229,003 downwards.
GTCGTCTTTCCTCTTTCACCTTCTCTTCTTCTTTCTTCCCCTCACACACATTCACACCATTTTGGCAGTTGCCATCTTGGCTCCGATAAGTGCATAGCCAACGTCACTCCATTGGCATCTTGGCCAGTGAAGGCTTCACTTGCGTGATTCTCAAGTCATCTTTAATGCTCACACTCACACACACTCACACACCCACACTCCTTCTCTCTCCTCCCCACACGCACACATACACGCGCACCCACACCCACACACACACACACACACACACACTCAAGACCCATAGATAGACTGGTGCAATTGTGTTTGCTGTTGCTGTGCTATTGTGATTGTCATTGCTATCACTATTTATTAGTGTTGCTGCATATGATATTACTGCTGTTACCACCATAGCTATCACTATCGTAAAGGCTATCGATATTGCTGATCCATTCTTATTACATGTGTGTTATCTGTTGTAGATTAGTAGCTGAAGTGTAGCATTGGATAATCAAACTATAACACCCACATATCTAGAGTGATGTTATACTTTAATCCATCGTTTATTGTGATTGTTGTGGCTATAATTGTGACAGTTGCTTGATTCATAACAGTCAGTGCTTTATTTCACTCCTTCTGTTAACCTTCTGAGACTGTATATTGAGTTTGCTACTTTGGACACTGGTCTCTGTTAATAGGGTGGTGCCCTGAAATTTGCTCGTTATATTAAACAGTCTTATATGATTTTCCGTAATCATTGACATTAATCACCAATCTCCAAATTGCTCCTACTCATGCACAACAATTTGATTAATCTCCTCTGTTAATCGGTCCACCTTGGAGGCAAACCTTAACCTTCTTCCTGTAAGTGGGGCCTGCAGTCTCAGCAACCCAACGTTTAGATCGGCCAGACTGAGCTGGAGTCAGTCAATGAGCTGAGGTCAACTGTTCAGGCGACGGAACGAGGCCCAACAGTTGTACCACCTCAGCCAGTCTGGCGGCATGAACCTGCAGTTCATGCAGGGATCTTCTGAAAGACCCTCCCTCAGATGCCCGAGACCAAGGCACAAGGGACACATATCATGGCCATCTTTAGGCTGCAGAGAAGCTATACGGGCCAAGCAAGAATGTTCGCCCAGCATGTTGGCTACCAGCAACAAACAAAATTAATTGGTCCGTAGCTCTAGCCAGCTCGGTGACATGTAGTCTACCTGCGACGAGAGAAGATGAAAAGGAACAGATCCTCTGATGTTACCAGCAGATATAGGCTAACCGGGGTCATCAGGGGTCACAGGTGACTTTGTTGGTATAAACATTCGACCTGTGCATGCATGAGATGGATACATTCAGTGCTTGAAGCACTGAATGTATCTGCCACTCACAAATGCCAAGCCAAGTGTTAGTTTTGCCACTTCAATGACATGAATGACCCAAAAGGACTTTTTCTTTTTTTTTTTGAGAGAGAGTTTTCATGCATGATTGTAATCATTAATGAATAGATAGGGCTACATTTTTGTTCTTTTTTGTCTTATTTTTTACAAAGCGATACATTTATGAATTGTAGACACCCAGGAATTATGTCTTTTTGCAATGCCTACATAACATATGTTAATCAGTTGACAAGAAAAATTGCGATCATCAAAGTTTGCCCGGAGCTGTCTTTGGAAGATGAAAGCAGCTCTTCAGTCTTAGCTCTCTATTTCCTTGATGTCTTTTCCCCTACTAAAATTACCTAGCTGGTGCTAGCACCTGTCAATATCATTACTTTCCCATACAGCTTCCTTGAAGCTTCAAGGCTGTCCATCTTGTACTATTAAGTACTATTGCATATTATTACTCACTGGATTATAAGTGCAACAATGGCTGACACTCATGGCCAATTAGAGAGTTGTTAATGCTACCTTCAACTATGTAGTAACTACAAAAATTCACATATTGCACCTTTAAATCTGAGGAGATAATCTTCAGGATGTCATCAGGATTACCTCAGTTTGCATATGGTGACATGAATAGGAAATGTAGAACCTTGACACGTACTTGGGAATATATAGTACAGGCCAAATGTTTGGACACACTTTCTCATTCAAATGAACAGGAAAGTGTGTCCAAACTGTTTACATATGTTATGTAAATAAAATATGTTTACATCTCACAGCATTTCATGACAGCCTTCAGTAGTCCCTGGCCTTTATTGCAGACAGGAGAGTTTAGTTTTAATAAATTCCAAGTAAAATCTGTACAAGGCCTTGGGAGAAGCACTTGAAGGACAAACTCTGAAAAGAAATGACTTGCTTAATTTGCAGTTCACACTATTACAAATGTGAAGCAAGCAATGTAAAAAGAAACATCAGTCAGTTAGACAGATGACAGTCAGGATTAGGAGGGAGAAGCATCAGCAGCAGCAGCAGAAGAAGATGAGCTGGACAGATTGTCAAGCTGCGGCTCCATGGGAGGACTCTGCTGTTCAAGCAGGAACTCAGGAACAGCAAGAACTCTTACTAATACAGCATAAAGATGAAGTCACAAGCAATAAAAAATACACCACTCATAAGGGTAATAACTCTGAAAAATACATTTAGTGACTTAACATGATATTGAAGTATTATTTGTGTTCTTTTGTGTTTAAGCCACATGCTATTGTAGTAGTTAGTTTGTTTTGACTATTTTCCTAGCAGGTATAATAACCATCACATAGACATGGACAGAGGACTGTCAGATAAGTGAAAGTATTCCACTCTTTAGAAACGCTGTGTTTTGAAAAGTAAATAAAGAAATAAAATAATTTACTGAGGATTTTCAGCACATTTTAAAGAATCTCATCCTCACTTTATTTATAACTACTTTCTGCTCTGTCACAGATCTTTTTCTGTCATATGCAGTTTCATTGTGATTGTTCTGCAAATATAAAATGCCACTGCGAAAACAACATAAACTATACCTGAAAACATCCATCATGCTTGCTTGTCATTGCTCAAAAAGCTGCTGCAGAGAAATGTAGCGAGCTCACTGAGGTCATGCCACACTGATGAAAGCTGTACAGTACAGTACCCAGTACACCGGCTGAGTGGGGGATCCTTCTGTGATGCCGAGGAATTTAAGATAATATTTGTAACAATCATTATTTTTCTATTATTGTGTCAATTTCCCCCATATATAGAAGCGTGTTTCTACTTTTGCTATAAGACCTGTTCAAGCTATTTATTGCACCAACCAGAGTTTCAACACTGGTGACAAATTTATAACCCATGGCTATAACTTCTACCAAATGTCAATAGTGTGCTACAGGAACGTCACTAGGATTGAGAGATTGGGCGGCTTTGCCCCAGGAGTGTTTAAGAGAATGAAAATTTTTCAACACATCTAGAAAGGCTTCGTCAATTAATTCATTATTTATCAGAACCTGTTATTTGGATCATTTTCTTAACCTTCACTTCCTTTTTGCCATCAGGATAACTTCTTTTTGTGAAAAAATAAGCCTAAATCGGTTGATTAGATGGATATATGTTTTATGAAGAAAGACATTTGCAAATATTTTCATTAAAAATGTTACATGCCCAAATAAAGCTATTTATTTCAGTTGAATGCACTGAACAGGAGGAAACGGTGTGGTCCTTTAGTTTAATTACAGCTTGGTTCAAAATCTGACAAGAAGGAACAAATGAATATTTCTCAAACATTTATTCTGTCAAGTGAGTATACAGCACACCTTGACCTTTCAGGGGACACTTACTTTTCAGAGCAGATATTGAACAAACAAATGGGTTTAAACTGATAGTAACGTTGAAAAAGAAAATCTGATTACCATCTCTGTGCTATTTCAAAAATAGCCTTCATTATTGAATTGCTCGCTGAAGCTTCTTTACCAGATGTCCTAAAATACAAAGTAAAAAACTAAAGGAGGTGCCATGCATTTGGTCTTAGCCTACAAAGTATAACCCAAAATATAACTCATCATAAATGTACAGTACAATTACACCATAGGAAAGAAGGTTATCCTTGAGACTTTTTACTTTGCACCTAAATTAATATGCCATTTTCAGTTGCCATGACTGTGAGATTATGAAGCCTTTTCTGCCCCATTGTTTGATGCAGCCAGGAGTGTAGCCGACGCAGTGCACTGAAGGACCTCTCACAAGAGCAGCTACTTACAGGCACAGTCAGAGCAACTTGGAGGACTTCTTTCGGAGAGGGAAACATGTCTGTGCTTAGGAGGTTGTGCCCAGCTAACATATTTTGGGGTGGATACCCAGCATCTGCTTTGCGAGCAAGAAAGTTTCTGGCAACAAGAACCTCCTCTGTTTTCAGGTCAGTGTTATAGTGCCCAGCAAGTTCTTTCAAGTAAGATTCATTCAAAAAGTTCTCAGATTTAGGGCTGCATGCCTTTGATGCCTTTTAGGAACCCTGCATCCACACGGGCAAATCTTAGTTTGAGCACACCAACCATCCACACAGGGGAAAAGCAATTCTGTTTTCAAGATCTCTGAACTCACTAACTCGGTGCGTGAACCTACGGTTGTCTCACACACAAAATCTTCCATTTTTCTCTGTTTCTGCCTTTTCTTAGCATGTGGTTCTGGAATGTTGTGTGTGAGGCACAGAGCCTTAGTTCTCTTCTGTGGCAAATGTATCTGTGCGTTTACCCTTGAGAGTATCACACATGGTATCTTTGTCAATCAGAACTTTTGCCAGGTCTAATGTCTCCTTCTGAGGGAGTTTGTGCAGTCCTTCAGTTACAGACAGAAGTGTCTGAAACATCAAGAGAGCATAGATGGTTGAGAATCGATAGCCAAGGGAAACCCAGTGACAGAGAGACATTCAAAAATGGCAGGTAAGGTCTGAAGAACTGCATTGATTGACTGCAGCCGACATGCCCAACAAGTGTTTGAAAGTTGCACAAGCTCCACTGCTGCCAACCCAAGCATGGACTGAGCATCTTTGAACTTAAAAAAAAAGAATATACACACTCCCTAACCCCCTAACCCTAACACATCAAATAGCTCCACAGCCTCCAAAACAGCCCTGTAACACTAGGTAGTGTATATAGATAGCTTCAGGATGAAGCCTTCTAAAACATGCCTGTGAGTCCACTCATGACAGTTGCACCATCATAAGTCAGCAAGGCCACTAATCCGGAGCTGCTGCTGCAGCTTGTCTACAATGGACTGTGCATCAAAAAACATCAGTTCTGAAAGTGCCTGAAAATGTTCTATTACCTCCCACTCTGACACATTCCTAACACAAACAGCCAGCTGCTCTGACCGCCAATCTCTTGTTTCATCCACCATAATGGAATACATTTTGTAATGTGCGATCTCAGACACAATGACACTGGTCACTTCCTGAGCACTCAATCATCTCATTCTGAGACACTGGTGAGGTGTACGTGGCATTTGATGGAGGATTGTGATTCTGAAGGAATGGATCAAATTTCATCAAAAGCCCCATGCAAGCCAGAAAGTTGCCTCTGCTTGCGCTCTCTACACTTTCATCATTCCCACAAAAGGGTGGTTCCTGGGCCCCTAACATTGAGGTGACTGCAACAGATAGTCCCTTCTCTTTGCTATCTCACGTGCATTTGCAGACGTCATCATTTGAACAACATCTCCCTTGCCTGATACCCTTTTCATGCAACAACACTGTCCTTATGGGACTGTGCCATGTCATGCTTAATAAAGACAGACAAAGCTTTTTTTCCAATTTCTGCAACCACTACTAACCAAAGCATTGTGTTTAATGTTTTTGCCAAACATTCTGCATGGGAAGCAGAAAGCAACAATCAGGTTAACTGAATACTCTAACCAGGTGTACTTAGCAAACCAGCTGTGGTGAAATGCCCTTTTCTGTGTACCAAAACTGTCTTGTGGATAGCTATTCAGCTTTGCCTGTCTGGGCCCTATGTCTTTACCACCTAAATCACAAAGAGGAGCTGCAGCTTCTTGATCCTTTTCTTCCTTAATGGCCTGCTTGTTCACCTTCTGTCTCTGTTTCAGTTTCTTCTACATCTCTCTGTAGATCTATTTGCTCAACCTCATCTGAATATGGATTCACTTCCTCTCTCTGATTTTTACTTGCCTGATGATCACTCTTGTTGTCCTTAGCCTCTCTTTCTGCCTCACCCTTCAAGGAGTCCCAAAACAAAAACATGATGAAACCCTGAAATTAAATGTATATAATAAAAGATTTGTAGACGATTTAGGGAATGGAGTACTATTACTAAAGCATAAAGGCTAGCCTATGACTGTTTTAATGAAAATATTTTCTAATTAATTCATGAAATATTTTGTTGTGTACTGTATGTAACCTGGTCTATCTTTACATCACATGAGACTATTTAGTTTAGGCTATAGGTTTTGTCTACATAATTAAATATGAAATAGGGGCATTAGGGCATGAATAAGACACCTCCTTAGGGGAAAAAACGCCTGAGTTGAGTTTAAGATGCATTACACCTGGGTCATCCCTCGCTATTGTTTTGTGTTTTTATCCAAGCTTGATTAAATGCATATAGATGTGAGGATTACTTTCTTTTCGGCTTTTCACTCTCATGTCATTCAACTTGGGGTTGATGCTGTGCATGTTGTCTTAATAGGCTACATATAAATGCTGATAGCGTGACATTTTTGACACACCCATCAAACAAAATAAAACAAACTCAGATGCCTGTTGCAAAGCCCAAGTTCGGCAGCCACAACGTTTTGAAACTTTTCCTACGGTAGGCTATGTGTCACCTGCAACGTTTTATCATCTCAAGGAACTCGAGGAAAAAGCTGCACTTTGCTGCGGCCAAACATCATTCTCTCTGTTTTCTCTGTAGACCTTGACTGACTTCAATCAAGACCTCCTCAGCATCAGCTCCTTTGTCTCTCTCCCGCTCCTCACTCACTCACTTAAAAATCTTTGTATATCCATCTAGCCAATGAATAAAAAGACAGTTTAAATGTTCCTATGCCAAAACTAATGCTACAATGCATTTACACACACGATAATTGAGAATACCAACATTACTGATATTGTGTTGAAATATAGGGAAGCTTAGGAATATTTTAGGGGGTGCAGCCTAAAATGCACCTAACAATGCCCCTGGTGTGCTGCATAATGGATTTATATATGTAGGTGGGCGACGTTTGGGTTCTGACTGTGGTAGGTGGAGATGGGGCGGTGCTGTCTGCCGCGCCAGGTGAAAGGGATTAAGGCCAGTTGTACGAGAGTATTAATGGGCTTTTTCTACCTGCAGTTGTGGCTGGATGAGGAGGACAGGGAGGACGCTCACCGGAGGGAGCAGCAACAAGAAGGACGTATGACAGTGTGTAAAAGACTGAAGGAAATAAAGAGTTGTTGCAGAAGATCAGTGGTGGTGTGGTCATTGATGGGGAAAACCTGGGTGGCTAAGGCCACATTTGGCACCTGAACAGGGACTCCCGCCCCAGCAAGAATGATGGCCAAGCAGCAACTCCAGCCGGTAATGGCCTTAGACCAATTGCTGGCTGAGATCACCAACATACACTGGGAACAGGCTGCCGTTCTCCAGGATGACCCTGCAGCGGATGACGGCAGCAGACGATCTCCAGTCCTTCCTCGAAGCCTTTGAGGCAACGGCGGTGGCATGCGGGTGGCCAGCAGGGGAGTGGGCCGTGCGGCTGCTCCCAATGCTGTCAGGAGAAGTGCAGGCAACAGCGCTCGGGCTGCCCTCATCCTCACAGGGGAGGACTGTCCTTGCACGGGCCAGTTGCGGGAGGACCACCAGAGGTGATTCCGCGCTACTAGCCTACCACTCCATTGTATATGCTCAGCAGCTTCGCCTCCAGATTGCAGATTGCAGATGAGCGGTGGATCCTCGACCAGGTGGTGCTGGAGCAGTTCATGGATGACCTCCCTGGTGGGTGCGGTACCACTGCCCCAAGGGCCTGGTGGCCATGGTCACATTGGCGGACGAGCTGCTTTTCCAGGTAGCTCACTTTAACCCAATGGCTGGACACATGGGGAAAAAACACTGAACCGGATAATTGCCCGATTCTATTGGCCCAGCATACAGGGAGATGTACAACGCTGGTGTGCGTCTTGTCACAAATCTGAACTGGTTAATCAGCCGGCCATTCCTAGAGCGCTGTGTTAGTGTTGGTAGATTACACAACACAATACCCAGAAGCAGTGCCATTGCACACCATCTTGGCTAAGAGTGTTGCACAAGCTCTGTTTCAGGTCATCTCCCGAGTTGGGGTCCTGAAAGAGATTCTGGCTGACCAGGGCACCCCGTTCATGTCACGTACACTCAGGGAACTATACAAATTAATGGGAATTCAATCTATTTGGACCAGTGTATATCATCCCCAGACCAACGGGCTGGTTGAGTGGCTGAAGAGGACTTTGAAATCCATGAACCGTATGTTCGTGCACGAGGACAACTGAAATTGGGATATGTGGCTATACCTTCTGTTGTTTGCAGTGCAGGAGGTTCCCCAGGCATCCACAGGATTTTCTCCCTCCGAGCTGTTACTCGGCAAAAAGAAGCCACGAGGGGCGTTGGAATTGCTGAAAGAAACCTGGGAGGATAGCCCAAGCCCCGGAAACAATGAGGTTCAATACATCCTGTGTCATAACGGGAAAACGTGGTGCGAGTGCGTTGCAGGTAGGACCCAAATGCAGGAGCCGGAAAACCAGGTAGGTGACGAAAAACACTTTAATAACGAACAGACAGAGCAGGAACAGAATCTGGCAAAGAACTGACAAGGACTAGACAAGGCATGGACAGAGCAAGGACAAGGCAGGAACAAAACGACAATGATCCGACAAGGACTAGACCGAAAACAAGACTTAAATATACCGCGCTAGACAAGACACAGGTGATCCACATTAGGGCAGGGAAGGCAATCAACATGGGACACAACCAGGAAGTAACATAACGGGGAACATGAAGGAACCAGGACTACAAAATAAAACAGGAAGTTACATGGACAGAACACTAAACACCAGAATTAATTCAAAACCTGACATCCTGGACCTGAGAGCAAAACTCCACACACTGGGCCAGCTATCATGAGAGAATTTTCTTCAAGCCCAGGAGTATTGACAACACCTGTACAAGAGAGGATGTAGGTTAAGACAATTTGCATCGGGAGACAAAGTGCTTGTATTACTCCCCTCTTCCAGCTCCAAATTGCTCGTCAAGTGGCAAATCCACCACCATTCTCCTCCAGCTGGGTGGAGTATACAGTACAGGCCAAAAGTTTGGACACACTTTCTCATTCAAATGAATAGGAAAGTGTGTCCAAACGTTTGGCCTGTACTGTATGCGGTGCGTGACAGCGGTGCTAGATTCACTGAGACAAGCGGGTGCCCACAGCCAATCCGAAGAAGTGCACTGTTGGACGGAGGGAGGTATGGTATCTGGGGTACCACTTGGGCGGAGGGCAGGTTCGGCCACAGGTAGATAAATGCAGGTGACTAAGGAGGTCAAAGCGTGGAGAAGCGTTGCCTGTTTCTCTGGTAAGCACGGTATTGAAGAGAGATGAGTTGGGCCGGAGGTGCCAAAATCCACCCAGGCAGCCTTGCTCCCTTGTGACAACCTTCTCTCACCGTCCCAGAAAGCAGATGTGGCCCAGTTGCAGAAGCGTTTTTCGGATCTGAAAAAGAAAAATGGTTCAGAGGGAATTAAAGGCCATGCTGGAGAAGGGGGTGATAGAAGGGTCCCACAGCGCCTGGAGTAGCCCCATCATCTGGTGTTGAAGAAAGATGGATCGATCCAGTTGTCTGTGGACTATTGTAAGGTGAATGATGTGTCACAGTTTGATCCCTACCGGATTGTTTGGAGCCCCACCTACCTTCCAATGCCTCATGGACTGGGTGCTGCCCCCACACGCTGCGTATGGTGCTGCTGCCTGCTGCCGCTGCCATGCTGTGGATGACGTTATCATCCACAGTTGTACGGAGGTAGGTATGGTATCTAGGGTACCACTTGGGCAGAGGGCAGGTGCGGCCACAAGTGGACAAAATGGCCTCAATTGCAGCCTGCCCGATTTCCGAGACCAAAAAGGTGGTGAGGCAGTTCTTGGGTCTGGCGGGGTATTACTGGAGGTTAATTTCAAACTTTGCAGACCCCTTGACTGACCTAACCTGTAAAGGTGCCTCAGATCCGGTCCAGTGGCTGGAGCAGTGCCAGTGTTTGAGAGGGTAAAACAAACCCTCTGTGGGAAGCCACTCCTGCAAACCCCTAACTTTTCTCTCCCTTTAACCTTGCAAACGGATACCTCAAACAGGGGACTCAGGGCTGTTTTGTCAAACTGGTAGAGGGTGTTCACCAACCCGTGCTATACATCAGAAACTGTCAAAGAGGGAATCGCGCTACAGCACGATAGAGAAGGAGGGCCTGGCAATCCGGAGGACAGTTGACACCCTACGGTGCTACCTGCTGAGACGCCCACTCAAACTCTGTTTGGACCACGCACCCCTCCGGTGGCTCCACCGCATGATGGATGCCAATGCGCGGGTCATCCGATTGTATCTGGCTTTACAGCCGTTAACGTTCAAGGTGATCCACAGGCCGGGGGCACAGATGGCCGTGGCTGACTTCCTGTCCCGCTCTCAGAAAGAGAAAGGGGAGTTGGTTGGGCTGGTGGGCTCCCCGGCCTGAGTTGGGCAGTGGGGGTATGTGGAGGCGGGCGTGGTTTGGGCTCAGACTGTTGTAGGGGAGACGAGGCGGGGCTGGCTCTGCAGGACCAGTGCCAGGTGAAAGGGAGTCAGGCCAGCTATACGAGAGTATTAATGGGCTCTCTTTACCTGCAGTAGTGGCTGGACGAGGAGGACAGGGAGGACACTCACCAGAGGGAGCAGTAACAAGAAGGATGTATGACAGTGTGTGAAACACTGAAGGAAATAAAGAGTTATTGCAGAAGATCAGTGGTGGTGTGGTCATTGCTGGGGAGAACCTGGTTGGTTTACAGCCACATTATATAATGAGCTCAGTTTTTCATTTAAAGCCTGATTCCCCTGTTGTCTAACAGAATTCCTAAACTTTTACTGCTCTTTGAAATTCATATGTAGTTAATTTTAGACCAATCCATCATTCTTGCCCAGCTCTTGAAGTGCTGCTAAGAGACCTTCATGGTGTTCTTTAAACTGCTCGCAGAGTTGATCACAATTAGATGTCTTGGTGCCATGACTGCAGTTGTTTCCACATTGCTTTTACTGTTCTTAATGAAGTCTAATTTGTTTCTTACCAGCCTAAGTGTAGCACTTCATAAGGAGGGTTGTTCTCAAAATGGATCTTTTGAGCTCTAAATATTTCTTTTTCTTCCCAGTACACTGGGAACTGGACTGAGAGCTGTGGTGTTGTTTCTGCCTGTCTGTTTCTGCAGCTAAATGCACAACTATTTGAAGTCATTTGGACTTTGGGGGATTTTGACCTGTTTCATTTTAGTCTCTTTTTGTTCATTTATTTATTTTTCATTGTTCCCGTGCAAAACCAGCTAGCCACAGTCCCTTCATGTGTCAGTGTTTAAGCTGATGAAGATATGACACAAAAGCTACATGCCTGGGTGGAGCTCTGGGACCAAATGCAGTTAACTGTGTGAGAGATAGATGAGAGGGAGACAATGTCTTCCTAAATCCAGAGAGGACACATCACCTCAAAACACTCTCTGTCTCACTCTGATGATTTTCATTTTCTCAAAACAAAATTAAGCAACTGATCCAGTTTGTGTTTCCCTCATTTGAATATTTTCCAATTGAATTAATTTCTACATTTAGACCAGGAGGCTAAATGTATAAACTAAATACAGACAATCTTACTTAATTATTTTACTGCTGAAACTTCTCTGTATGAGTGAGTAAATGATCTGCAGTTACAATGAAATATTATCTTTGCAGTTTGATTTGAGGTGCCGTATAAAGTATCAACTTGTGTGTGTGTGTGTGTGTGTTGTCTTGGGCTCAGGAAACATGTATATTTTTAGGGGAATCAATAAAAGATGCAAGACTAATTTGAATGCATGGGAGAAGTACATTAATATGGATAGAAGTATGCACCAAGTATGTTGTGTAACTCCTAGCGACAGAAGTGTGTAATTGGATCAGGAGTCACTGGTGGGTAAAGTGTGTCCTGGAGAAAAATCTGAAGATTCCCAGGGCTTCTCTAATGAAACAGCAGTTTGATGGTTTAGATTTTGTTTCAGGGTCGTGTTTGTTTAGAGTTAGGACTAAGGATCAGGGTCTGATGTTTAAGCTTGGGCTAATGGGCTATGGAATACATAAACATGTCCATGATGGGTCCACAAGAACAGAATAAAAGAAAGATGTGCGTGTAATAATGGGACCCTGCAGCCATGGCTGAATATTGCTGTGGTTGAGCGAAGACAGCATCTGTAAATTGTTTCAGTGCTTTCAGCACAAATAATTTTGCCTGTTTCATAGTTCTGTAATATGAACTTGTGAATTTTCCTGATGGATGAAGATTTAGGTGATCGTCTTGTAATTCAGTGACGACATCTCATCTCAAACTGTATCCATTCCACACGGTCTCTTTCTCAGGGATGCTTGTCTTTGATCTGACGTGAACAAAAAGCTGTATTAAGAAATATGATGAGCAAAATAATCAGTTAGCAGGACTTCATACATCAATTTGTTGATACGCTGCTCTATCATGTCATCTGTAGTGGGTAGGGCACAAGATCTCATTTACGTTTCTGAATTAAATGATTGCAGTAAATAAGCTTGAGACCCAGAGTTTATAAATTGAGTTAAGCAGCTCATTAAATTGCAGCATTTTCCCATATAGATCATAGGCAATTTTACTAAGTACCGTTGATTGATATAAATAAATAAATAAGTAAACATAATAGTGGTTAGCACTATTACCTCAAAACAAGAAGGCTACGGGTGCCCAGCCTGAGGCCTTTCTGTGCAGAGTTTGCATATTCTCCCCGTGCCTGCGCAGGTTTCCTCTGGGTACTTCCTTCCTCCCAACTTCCTCCAACCATCCAAAGACATCATGTTGTCTGTAGGTCTGAGTGTGAGTGTGAGTGGTTGTTGGTTGTTGGCCCTGTCATGGACTGGCGGCCTGTCCAGGATGTACCCCACCCTCGCTCAGCGTGAGCTGGGATTGACTCCAGCACCCTACAACCCGGAAACATAAGCTGTAGAAGATGAATGAATGAATAAATTTAAAAAACAGATAATTCCGGCAGAATAATTGTGCCCACTTTCGCTCATAGGGAAATAGACCAAAAAGGTTAAGCCGACATTCCTACAGCTGTCACTCTGCAGCAGTAAAACCTAATGAATTTTACATTAGAAAATCACACAGACAAGACAACAAGTGTTTCCTGCTAGGTTCAATATCTAATCACTTTTATTGCCTGCTGACATTATATGCATATCATTAAAATCCGTGACACACCACATTTCCCCTTTCCCGTTCTCCACTGCCCAATCAAATATCCTGACACAAAGAACCGTCTTTGTTAGGTAGTGACAGCATGAATGAATGTGGACAGTGTATGTGTTTCTTTCTTTTTTTCCCATAATTATCACAGGAAAACATCAGAAATGGCAGTTACCCACTGGATAAAGAAACAGGGGTTAAAGGCAGCATCTGGAGAAGAGACTGGGAACTCTCAATTAACACAAAGGCTGAGGCTACCAGAATCAGTCACATAGAACCCGCAGATGAAAGCCAAGCCAGCAATGACAAACAAATTAGGCAAGGCCATGTGGAGACGGAACCCGCAGATGTGTTCACTGTCAGCTTCCAGACATAAAAGCTGTTGTGGTGTCCATACTGAATTGCATTACTCATTCACAGTGGAAGAGATCCTTTTTCATTGGGGTAAGGCAGGGCCCATGGACAAAGGATCCACTTTATGAGCTTTGTGGTATACATGGAGACCAGATGCTATGAAAGGTGAGTTTTACACACCTCAGTGACTCCTTAAGCCCTATATCAAGGAGCAAATTGCTCGGATCCCCACTGCACAGCACTGTGCCCCTCCATAATAAACCTTATGGTGTGAAAACAGGTGCTTGTATTATCCACACTGTTGTCCAGCCTGGTATACAGTTAACTCAGTGTTAAGCTATCTAAATGGTGCTCATTCCATAGGAAAAATATATATATGAATACAATATGACCCTGAGTACTTCCCTATGCTGTTGTAATATAAAAGGGGGTTGAATTGAAGTCACGCATTTGCAGGAAATTAGTTACTAGAGCCCATCATGTGATGACATCACACCAGACAGTCATAATTAGTCTTTTCTGTTATTTCATCCTTTAGGGTTTTTGTTTCTGGAGTTTCCACACATTCAGAACCAGCGCAACTTCAGCTAGTTTTAAATGTCACTCAATAAAGACTTGGTTCACTATAATGGGAGATTGCAGCTCAGAAAACAAGAAAAAAAAAAGGATGATGAATGTTTCCTCATTTGATAAAAACACTGTATCGAAGTAAGTTTTACATGTTGTTAGAAAGAGCAGAGAAAAAGGAAAGACAGCATCTCTCCAGCTCAAACTGTCAAATTACATCCATCCTTGCTCAGTTTTACTTATCCTGCATTTTGTTCCAGACTACACACCTCTAAGATCAGTAGATTGTCTTTCTTGATTCCAAACTAGGAAATTCTACAAAACGTTGATTTTTCACAACAATGGTGTCAAAACCTGAAACAACAAACAAAAACAACAATAAACAACAAAGTGTAGTTGCCAAGATGCTGATGTCTCCACGTTCACCTTGACATGACACACACAAAATACCAAGGTGAAAATAATACCAGCCTCACTATAACTGCAGATTGAATGTAAAAGATCTACAACGTTCAGCAGCTGTCTACTATCAGTGTGTGTGTATGATTCTGTGTACTACCCACCCAGCACCAGACCGCTGACACAGTTAGTGTTATCAAATGGCCAGTAGATTCAGCGAAGCACTTAGTAGCTAACAATCACTGGAGGCCTAAAACAGAGCTAAAAGGAAATTGAATATTGGATTTTCATCCATCTAGTGGACATAAACAAAACTCCAAATAAACACAAATGTCGATGGACATGTTAGCTGAAACAAACTCACCGTCTGATGCTGTGTTGTTTAGAATAGGTCAGTGCAGTCCTTGTAAGCTTGAGTAGTTTCCATAAAAAAATGGATTATCTACTTACCAAATGTACTCTCACTCAGATTTGAATGCAGGATTTGTTTGGGGCTGTTTACAGTTGTGGATTAATACCCATTTGGTGCTGTAGTGTGTGTCGAGCAGCCCCAAACCCTAAGTTCATTTATTTGTTCATTACTATGGGAAACAATGAAGCTCAATTGATCAAGTTCTAAACAGCACTTCTCATCAGTAGGATCAACTCATTGTTGGTTTTGGTGTTCCCTAATTTGTTGAAAAAAAAAAGTGAAATATTAAGAGATTTATCCTCTAATCATTTGTAAGCTATCAAGTTTTTCCTTGCCACTGTCGCCAAGTGCTTGCTCATCAGGGGATCCGTTGGCTCTCTTTAAATAATTTTATAAAGAGTTCGGTCGAGACCTGCTCTATATGTAAAGTGCCTTCATGTAACTTTGTTATGATTTGGCGCTATACAAATAAATCTGATTTGATTTGATTTGATTTGAATCCTCATTCAGGACTAACGGAGCTGATTAATTCCAATATTTGTCCAATTTTGATGGTCCTTCCTCCTAATTTTACTCTTTTATGGTTGCACAGGCAGTTGCATTTTGCTGTAGCACAAACTTTAAACCAGGAGCAGAAAATGTCACTTTTAGTCATAATGTGATTCGATTACATGACAGCAAATAATCAGAGCAGCTTTTCTCACAGGCAGACAATGAATCGTGATATGGGCAAAAGAGACTGAGATAAAAGGGGACAACTTTGAATGTGGGACATCTCAGATGTGCACCTTATGAGGAAAAAAGGCAGCATGCTGTGATCTGTCATGACCTCCAGCTGACGACAAGAGACGTCTGGAAAAATTAATGAGGTCAGCCATTTTTTGATCAGCTAACAGTATTATTTTGCAGCAGGAGGGCCAGGCCGTTGTCTGCCGGAGGACGAGAACACATGGCATTTGTCTAATTAACTGGTGACAAATCTGACCCTTTCCATCAGTGGAGGAACCTGCTGAGGATGTCGGCCGCTCAAGCCTGTGCTAACGCCATTATTAGGGGAAAAAAAAAACCATTAGCTTCCCCCAACCTGCCATTTTGCAATTCATTTATGTATTGGTTGGTTGGTTATGTATTGGGAAAGAACATCTTGACAAGCTTCAGGATGAGGGCAACAGAAGTTCAGCAGGTTTTTCTCTCAGACAGGGCTGTGTCATCTGCCTGTGACACACATAGATGAGACCTAGGGGCAAAGTTTATGATTTGGACGTGAAGGCTTAGTAAAAAGCAGAAGACAGAATGTGGTGATATGATATTCTTTGGCTCTGACTTGACAGAAAAGAGCTTCCAGTTGAAAATGCCACTAGCCAGCTCTCAAAATCAAATAACTGCATGAACTGTAGTTAGAATAATAAAAAAATGTATTGTCTCATCTTAATTCAAAGTCAGCCCAGCTAGCATTCAGCTACACCATTTGGTAGTGTCAAAATTCTTTTTGAGTTATGGTCTGAAATCTTTAAAAGCTCCCACGTGAACTGAGTCACTGATTCACCACTGTAACTGGCTGAATAAATAGATTTTAGAAAAGTGGAGCTCCTCTCTGATGACTGAGAGGAGCTTCAATACACATTTAATTGCTTCTCATTAAAAGCTTATTAAAACAGTAAAAGCCAGAAACAATAATAATGGTGCCACCACTTGCAGGAGTGCTGAACCACTGATCTCACAAAGGAACAGTGATACACAGATTAGTTGTACACCAAACTGAAGATATGGTTTGTAATTTCCTATTTTTTTGCCAGTGATTGACACCAGGTCATCCAATCAGGGCATGAAACTAGTTCAACCTGAAAAAGGTGGTTAGCTTTCCTGTTATGTTGTAACGTCCTTTTACTTTCTGCCCCGTTTAACCTTGTCTTAATTGTCTACCTTGCCTTAACATGCTTAAACTGTGCTGAATCACTCATCTTTGGTTCTCGTGTGTCCTTTTGTCTTTGTCATTATGTATTTTTATCCCAGTGTTCCCTTGTTAATTATTGTTTTTGTTCCAGTTTAGCTCCTGTTTAACTTCTTGGATAATGAGTGTTCATCAGTGTCACCAGTTTTGGCAACAGTGCAGCAGCTCGCTCTGAGCTCCACAGAACTTATGGATGATGTCACAGAAACGATATCCCTGTTCTTCTAGAATCTATTGATCAGACAGACTTATTTTATCATTTTTTCTCAGCTGCCTTTCAGGATATCCTGGAGTATTAAACACAACGTGTTGGGTGCCATATTGAATAAAACATTTTTGGCAGGAAAAAAATGTTTCATACACAGATGTGTTTTGCAGTTGGCAGTGTTTCCCATCACATTGCACTTGATACTCTGTTGGTCTCATTCTTCAGCTATGCTGGGGGTTTTTGTAGTCTTGTGACACTGCATCATCAATTCTCAGATTTGCTCAATGAAAGAACAGATCATCCCCCTTTCTCTTTGCGTCATATGCTTCTGCCTAGCTTCCTCCTTTTCTAACAGTCCTCTGCATCCTAAAGCTGATTGCCGTGGCAGTGATTACTGCCGCTCAGGCTCAGAGATGTCTTGTTTAGTGACCATAAATGACAAGATGACTGACAGTCTGGGATTTAACCCTAATTACACCAGACTAACCTGAGCCAAAAACACATTTATAAGAAAGCTTTTCAGCCAATCCACCATGAGCGCTTTGGGCAGTCTGTGGGAGCTTCCTTTCTATATTTCTTATTTGTTTAATTTCTGTTTCTGGGGTTTGACAAGCATAAAAAAAGTGTATCATTAAAATTTGATAAGTGGTTTTTGTGGGTCTAGAACAATCACATACCCCCTATGGAGCATGTGACAGCTAAAGGGACAGATAGGGAGCTGGTGCTTTGTGAGTGGGCCGGATGTTGTCTTCCAGCTCCTGATGACCAATTGTCAAATAAAGATGTAAGGTTAAATTAATGGATCAGTCACAGGCGTGTACTGCTATTGCAGAGATATCGGTGATACAGAGGCTGAAATATAATTCTCTGCTCCTCGTGTTTGGACATTTTTGGACTGCAAACCCCTGACTACCTTTTTTGGACTTTTTTGGCCTTTTGCTCTGTGCAATCACTCTCTTTCTTTTCTTACTTTCTCCACTTCTCGCCTCCATACCTCCCCTGCTGGTCTCTGTGCTCTCTCTCTCTCATTTTTGGCAATTCCTGTTGGGAGATTGTAGCCTGGCAGAGCCTAGCTGCAGTATTGAACAGCATCTCCTCATTCTTCTTTTTATTGAGCGGCCAGGCTGTCAGTGAGCCTGCCAGCATGCTCTGACTGCACCCCATTTGTCTTCATGTTTGAGCAGTTTGTTTCTGAACGCACGTCAGACAACCCATCTTTGTGCTGTTACAAACCAGAACACACACACACACACACCTTGTCCAGAGACTAGCAAGGGAACACAGATACATTCCTTTACATGCAGACATGTATAGCACTTTATGTCACGTTATATAGAATATGTAATTTGGGGGAGGGGTTATTCTAGAATCCCAACTTTGAAACTCTTGTGATGACCTGCATTAATGCTCAGTGCATGATTTCTGAGTACATGCCACAAATTGGAGTCCTGCATGTAGATATGAACATATTGGCAAGACAGCCAATGCATAAGAAATAAGGGTAGGAGGATAAACAAAAGTGAGAGACAGACATGATCAGGAGAATAAATTTTAAACGCCTACAAAAAAAAAAAAACATTGCCTCTTATTTTTGGTTTTGTGCAAAGACATAGATTTAGTCATGTATCTAAAGATGTGCATAAGCATGATTCCATTTTAAAATGACACCCTCTCAAATCGTTTCTCTCAGAAAAACTACAGAACAGGTGCAAGAGCTTCATCTGTTCCCATATTTAGCTATAAATGGATAAAGTGAAGTTCAAATGGCCAATGTAATCATAGTTTTGAATAGCTGAAGCTCCACCCTTCTTTTGTGTGCCCAGTAGTGTGAGAACGAAACTGCTATGATTGTGTCTTTCATTCAGTGACAGCAATTTCCTAGCCATAACCATTTTGTTATATTGGATTTTGTTCTTGTACGCCACATATTAGTATTAGGGGACAACATTTATAAGCTGAATTTCCAGTGTGCTTTTCTGTTCTTTTATGGATTTCATCAATGTTGCCACTTCCCTCAGGTAAAAACATATTTTCAACTCCAAAAATAACTTTAACTCCAACATTCTGTTTTACTCTGAAATGCATTCATCAGAACCAGAGCTCAGTCTACTGTGATCAGTGAATAATACAAGTTTACATTATGGTTCACAACAAATGAGATATATGAGTCAGTGTGTTTCTGAGTGTGTGTGTATTTTCACCTTTATTTGCTTTACACAAAAACTAACAGGGTTATCTGACAATTAAAAAATGAGCCCATGAAACCCACGACAGCACTGGACAGAAGCTTTTGCAGTTCACAAAGTTCCAGACTCCTACAAGCCTTGTGTTAAATCTCCTGCAAGTTATGATTGATGCTGTAATGGCGAAGTAAATTGTCCAGGGAATAAAATCAATTTAGAAAATTGCTTGAATTCTTGCGAGCCTGTTTCATTGTCATTAAGAGATCACACAGAAGGGAGGGGCATGAGATGAAAGACTCCTTGTGCTTAGGAGGAAAGTGCATAGCTTGTGGAGGAGCCTCTGAGGTCTTGTTAACTTTGCCTCTGTTCCACTAAACTCTATTGACCATTTTCCCTGCATTTTTAAAGGAACTGACCAACAGTGTATGAAAAAGGGGGTGAGACATGAATAATCAATCAGAAACTCTCAGGTGAGATTGACTCAGTTTCTTGTGTCAATTTAATGAATCCTGATTAATTTTGCCTCTCATTTCCTCTGAAATCTTCTGCAGGAACCTTAAGCAGGTACAGCCTTTTGTAAGATGTATGTAGTTGCCGTAATGTGTTACATTACCTTTAACAACCTCAAGTAGCAACTCTTTGATATCAAGTGGCAATACGTGAATGCAATTCACCATGATATTGAGTAAGGGGACAGATGTTGCTGCTATCTTCTGCCCAGATGCGCACAATGCAGGAATTCTACTCTCAGTCACTCTTTCTCTCCCCTTTGTTTACTCTAGGCTTTTGTTTCCCAACAATAGCTTAAATTAGATCATGGTACGGTGTTTTTGCTCTGATGATTAGTTCATAAGCTACTGCAGGCACCTCATGATTGCTGAAACATGAGTGGAACAGGATAAGATAGTTGCCATACACTTGTCCTCCAACTGCCATCTGTTCCAGCATGTAAAATCACTCTGTGTGAGAGCTCTACAACACATCCCAGGGGTACCACACATTCAGCCACAGAGGAAACAGAAAACAGTGTAAAAGCTTATTCAGGCCATTTTAGGCAGGAGACTATACCCAACCAAAGACAAAACGAATACCTCTCTGGGAAACATTTTAGCCATGCATTGCCCTGGCTTTTACCTATTCAGGTACCTATTCAGTTTTTTGTTTTTATTTTTCCTCATAAAGTTGTCATTTTTATATTCAGAATCAGCATAACCTCAGCTAATTCTATATGTGACTAAATAGAGACTCTGATCACTGGAATACAAGATACTACCTCATAAAACACAAATAAAATAACATACTTTTTGCCCTCACTTAGATAAGAAAAAATACAAATAGATATATAAACTGCCATAACAGAAGAAAAGTTAAACACAGAAAATACCAGGTGTGTTTGGTTTGTTCCAGATCTTATTTGAAGTTTCTAGCTTTATCTGATCGGGAGTTCTGCTTATTCTTTGGAGCAGTGATGATGAAAAATCTGCTCCAAAGTGTTTGATGCTCTATTATTATAGGACTTTTTTAGATGGATGGCGTGTTGCACATTGTATTGCATGTTAAAGCAGAAGTACTATGCTGTGTCTTCATACTGGAAACATACACTGGTAGATTCAAAGAGGCTGCAACCCACACCTGGAGCAGAGGCCTGCTGATGATTTGGTAAGCACAGATGAGTGGAGAGTACAAAAGCTGATGATTATTGTTAAGGGGAGTACCAATAACTGATAAGTGCCAAGGACAACAAAAACAGGTGCAGAAGTTGCACAGTAACGGAAAGTTTGGTTTTCGGGTGGCAAACAGGCTCAAACAGGAATTTTAAAAGAAAAGGTTGTGGCCTCATGAAGACAGGATAGGCCTTGTGATATGTAAGCAGGTGTTTTAAAAGATGTTAGTCAGTGTGATCAGTGTGTATTTACACAGGGTGTGAGCGACTCAGCTGTTTGTTCAGATATTTGCTGTATTTTTAAATAAAATTCATCTACATCAGACTTTGAAGCCTCAGAGACCTTTTTTCCCCTGAATATTTGGAAGACATTAGTTGCTGAGTTTCGAGATTATTTTATTCACATTGGGCAATACAGCCTGTCCATTTCTGGTCCATGGTCAGGCAGTTTGTCCACCTCGACACTTGGTCGGATGTCCCTCTGTCTTTATTCTGTCACTACAATAAACTCAAAGTGACTTCTTCTCACTTTGAGAGCAGAAAAATACAGGATTGATCCCAGAGACTTTGGCTATACAAGCAGCTGACAGCTAGGCCTCTGAATGAAACACTCTGATTGGCTGTGACGTCACCAACTGGAACCAATAGGAGTGTGCAATGTAGGGACATGACTAGGCATCACTTGTGAATATAGAGCATGAGACTTGATGAATAAATACACAGAAATTAGGCAAATGGTCAGACTGCTCAAAATCCTCTAAAACAGCATCTATCTTGCTCAAACCATAGTGGAGCAGTAACACTCTAAAATTGGCAGTGTATACACTTTTGGGGCTTAATAGGGTTACACCTTGTGTTGTCTTAGGGGTCAAAAATTACCCAAAATAACATGTTTAACAGCACAGAACACAAGCATTGCCTTTGCTCATATTTCCATGACAGCTGTACACAAAAAGAGTACAAAGATTTTCCTTGGGGTCAAAAGCACAAACACACGCGCACACACAAGGGAAAGTTGAGATTATGTGTGCTACTGACTGAACTCAACACCTATCCCCTATCCAGTGACCCCACACAGGACTCAAATTCACAGACAAAACAAATATTTCTTGATTTGTTCTAATTTTCCAAGGTTTCTAGTTGCTTACTGAGATAAGACTGAACTTTTTTGGGCCAAATTATTGTCGTAAAAAATTACAACATAAGAATAAAATAAAATCACTAACTACTAATGGGGGATGATAAAAGTGCTGCTGATGACAGCAGGGGAGAGAGCTATAACATGAGGGCGATGGGCAAGTTGTAACCTGTGCTTATTATGACAGGTGTGTTGTAATAAAAACAAATGGTGCCCACTGATTAAATATCTTTCTGCAGCGTGAAAAGGCATAACCCAGATATTCACAAAGTTTGTGGTGGGGCAGAAGAGGGGCTTTTTTTTCAAGAAACTCATTTACATGCTTGTGGCATATCTCCATAATGGCTGGCTTTGCGCAGGAAATGGGAGGCAATATTTGTGACAAGGTAACAGGAGTCTTGACGGCTGGTTTTAAGGCTCATTTTCTGGGTACAGGCTGTGATGGCTTCTCGCAGAGTTATACCTTTGATACTCATTACCTAATGCAGAGCCAATCCTGTTTAATAAAAACCACATGGGCCTTTAGACTATTTGGGACCTTTAAACATTGTAATGCATTTTCAAGCAACAGGCTCTGTTTCTAATCAAAATTAATCCATTGTGGAACATTTTCACAGGAAAAGGATCTGAAGTAGAGAGTATTATGGCCTTGAATATTACACATGAGCTTGCACTTAAAATGGAGTTACTCAGCTAAGACCTCAATCATTTACTTGCACACCAATATTCTCTTGCAAGGTGGCAAAATAACTCAAATAGGGCACAATCAAGCCATTTGCATTCACTCGACTAAAAAAAAACAAAACAAAAAAAACAGGGGAAGATCAGCAAGTATAACCTCTATTAAATCTGTCACTGGTAAATTGTACACAAGCCCAACAGAAACCAATACGATATCAGTAATGAATTTGCTGCATTCTATTGCCCTATATGCTTCAGACATGTTGTAACACCCAGTTGTGCCCCAGCTTTTGCAGCTTTCACCAGACCGCTATATTGAGCTCAATGTGAATTCCAGAAAGGTTGTCCGTCAATGAATACAGGCAGCTCACCAGGCTTAGATGCTTTACCTCCAGACTATTCTTTGGCCTTTTGGCCCTTGGCAGAACCTCTCTGCCTAAATATGATTTCAAGGGGTTCCTTCTCTAAAAACACAGAACATAGCACTGAACTTGCTCCTTTTAAAAATGTTGAGGGACCACATAGTTGCTCAAATTATTAACTTCTATCATCAATGACCACCGATATAAAACTACAGTTGGGTGGGTAGGTTTCAAACTGATGGTAGGTAGATTAACACATCACAACCTACTGTAAACACATAGTATTGCACCATCATAAATACATTTATTTAAAAATCTTGTCCTCCCAAGAACTCTTTTAGTTCAGTGATAGATTTACCAACGAAAGACCACTGCATTTAGGGTAATACATATAAATATCAACTCTTGAAATATAAAAAGCTGAAGGGGATTATACCCATCCAAGGAGTAACCTCTTTGGCTGAAGTTCCTGCAGTGAGGAGCGCTCAGAAGCTAGTCAATTTAAGGTCCATGGCTGAGGTTGCAGAGGTTACTATTGGTCCACCTAACTTCCAGTGGTCGAAATGATCATTCTACTATTCTGCACTCCATTTAGTACAATTCTGCTTTTAGTGTATTTTGGAGGCCAGAAGAAGAGCATATGACCAAGATCTCAAGCTTTGCTCCAAAACTTCACTTGAACAATCAGGAAAGAAATTTGGCACAGCTTTTGCTGGAAGACAGCTTTTTAATGTTGGCAAAAAAGGCCTGTAACATTTTGTCTAACTAATATCCTGACTCTCCAGTTTTGTTTTTATATATACTGTGCTCTTTTTAAAAATGTGCTTTTATATATACAGTGCTCTCTGATTGGGAAGCAAAACAATTTAATTTCTTCAGTGTACCAGTAAAAGGGTCCAACTCCACCATGACATTTATTTCCTCAAGGAGTTCAAAACAGACAGAAACACTTAAATCTACATTGTACATTTTTGTATTTCTATCTCTAACTCTGCTAAGCAATGCACAATAATGCTGTGGCTTGGAATATATAGTAATTCTCTCTACACAGCAATTTTACACAGCTCTGCCCTGCCCCAGTGGACTGGAACTGTAGGCCCTTATCTATTGACAGGCTGTGAAAGGCAGACCTCTCCTCAAATAGCTCCAGTCCAAATCAGAAACTAATCTGGTAGGCCATGGCCATGAACCTTGAACCATCAAACTCCATCATCCACAGAGCATATTCCATTCGCAGCGCACTGCATAAAACAAAAGCTGTAAAAAAAAACCACCCTATGAACTCAATATCCATTTGTTTTTTCAAATTGACTTCTCACAGATTGGAGGGTTCTCTGAGAGGGGTTTAGAGATGCTATTGTCCAAATCAAGTGTTTCCTTGCCAGAACTCATATTACTTAATGACAGCTCCAACTTGGAACTGTGTACTATGCAGATATCTCTGGCTAGCTGGCCATACAGCTTCCAAACGACTAGTAGTTTGTAGGTGGTGAGCTCCTCAAACTGTCAATACACAAAAATGGTTTCTTGATTTCATGGGCAAGCACAAAAGCACAAATAAACAGCAAAGAGCTGAGAAAATTTCACACAGGAAACAAGCAATTACTCAAACTGAGAATAAAGAAGACATGGAAATCTGCCTGTGTAGAGTATAGAAACTTGAACATAGGCTGCATGCCTTTATTTAAATTATTTTGAAATTAACTGGCATGCAGTTTTGTGCAACTGCATACTTATGCATTTGGAAAGAAATACTCCCAATTAACTAAGTCTTCCAAAGGATGCAGGCCCTTTAACTGTGACTTGAGAAGGAGTTTTGGATCATGGATAGCTGTAATAGTTATCCCACTAAGCATCACTCCTCATGACTACAGGAAGGATGGGTCACCATTCTATGTACTTTGCATGATACCACTGTCAGCTGTATTTACAGCGGATAAACTGCCTGTAGCTGCAGCTCCTCGTCGTGTTTCGTGTAAACTTGTTAATTTGTTGGTTTGCTCTTTTGTTGTTTTTTTTTCTGTTCAATCATAACCTTTCTGTTAAAGTTGCAAAATGGCTTTAGTTGTTTTGGTTGGTTTGGGTTTTCTCCTACTTTTCCTACTTTTTGTAACTTGGAAGATCGCCGCCGGCAGTTGTGGCAGTTGATTGCGCTGTGTCAACCCGCGCTGTTGCCTGGAGACAGGCCTGTGGTCCCGCAGGAGCTATGGAGGAGACGCCGGGGCTGCAGGTCCGGAGCGAAACGGAGGGAAAAAAGGAGAAGACACAAACCAGCGGTCCCAGTGATCATAACAGGGAACGTGAGGTCTTTGGGGAACAAGACGCACGAACTGGCAGCGCTTGTGAAGACCCAGAGGGAATACCGTGACTGTAGCATATTTTGCTTCAGTGAAACATGGCTGCACTCGCACATCCCGGACAGCAGCGTTGAGGTCCAAGGTTACAGCTTGGTACGGGGAGACAGAGACTTTTCCAAATGTCATGAAGGAACGTCTCTATAACTCAGACATCGAACTGCGCCCGTATTATTTACCAAGGAAGTTCATGTACACCATTGTTATCGCTGTTTACATCCCCCTGTCAGCTGATGCATCGGTAGCCTGTGAAGTCATCAGCTCCACCGCTGCCAAACTACTGACTGAACACAACATGCATTCATGTTATATATTTTATTCCCTATGTGTAATGCTGCTGTTACACTGCAATTTCCCAGTCTGGGATAAATAAAGTATCTATCTATCGATCTATCTATCTATCTATTACTGTGTTACTGTATTTATAGAGTAAACAAATCTTGTTCAAAAAGAAAAAATGGACCAGACTCAGTGATTAACTCCCTTACAACAAACTTTGTACTGCCTATGTGCCCTACAGACAATATCTAACTAGGCCAGTGAGCAGTGATAGCCAACATGTCTTTGGGGTCATCAGGTGGGAACCTCCTTTCACTCCTTTGAGAGGTCCTTTCTGACCTCTCACCAACTGCACCAGTGAAAGCGGGGTGGGGATACAGACCCTGGTTCGGGTAGGGGAGAGAAATAGAAGAAGTAGAGATAAAAGTAGGTATGGGATAAAGACCCTGGTTCAGGTAGGGGCATCAAAGTATAGAGGGTGCAGGAGGTGGAGGACGAGCTACACTAGCAGATTCAACAAAGAAACTCACCTGGATAGTCCTTTAATCAAACCAAATCAAACCAATACAGGCCAACTCACCTGCACTAACCGCATGGTCTCAAAGAGGCTCAAACAGGCCGCAACCTCCACTTAAACACATTTCCTCTTCCTCTGCTTCTCCCTAGAGTCTGTCTATCTTAAGAGCTCCTCCTGCTGGGCCCCCAGCTACTATCACTTGTTCTAATCCAAATCCACTGACTGGATCTTACTGCCTCATCTGACATTTCTTTGACTATCTTCCTCAATCTCTGCCCCCTTCCTCCTAACGTCCTCAACAAAGCAACAACAGATCTGGCTACACACCCTCTACATCCTACTTCCACTGGACAAATCCAGACAAATCCCCTCGCAGCTCAGCATCCTTACCTAGATCTGCATACCTGACCCTTTTTCTTTCATATGCTTCTTCAACTGAATCCTCCAACGGCACAGTGAGCTGTATGAAATATACTCTCTTTCTACTCCTAGACCACAAAATTATATCAGGCCTTAGCTTTGTACAGGCTATTTCCTGGGGAACAACAAGCTTTCCTCCTAAATCTACCTGCATCTCCCAGTCACTAGCATCCTCTAAGCTGCCTTGCCTCCTTGTTATCTTATTAACTTTCCCTCCTTCTTGAAAAATCTGAATTGCAACTCTCTTTGCCTTAGACCTTCCTAAATTTGCCTGCCTCCGTATATATATAATGCCTGCAGATAAGCTTTTTAAAACCTGGTTATGTCACCGCGTATACCGTCCTTGTGACAGACTAACCTTACAACCTGACAAGATGTGCTTTAGAGTTGCAGTACCTGAACACAACAAACATAGCAGGTCCCCATTTATCCAGAGGTTTAGGTTCTGGGGAGTTGGCAATACATCATATGTTGCCCCTATCAAAAATCTAATACTACTTTCCTCCATACTCCACAGCTCTTTTCAACTAAGCTTTTTCTTCTCTACACCCTCCCAGTTCAACCACTGTCCCTGCTTAGCCTGAGCCACTGCTCTTGCATTTCTTAATATTTCCTCCTGTCTACCAACCTGCTCCACAACAAGCGTCCTCTTTTCTTTGGGACCTGCTCTACTCCACACCGGTTTCCCTGGCCCGAGCCCCAAGCCTCCCCAGCCTATCTGTACATTACCCACGATCTCTGTATGCCTAAGATTGGCTTTTGCTTCCTGCACTGCCATTCTTGGATTCCATTTTCTCCCCTAGGTTGGGTTTGGAATCACCTTACTAACTACCACATCTTTACTCCGAGATAACAGGAGCTCTGTCCTAACCTTAGTACATTTAAACTCCTCCACTAGACTAAATACTGGGAGCTGAAGTATTCCTTCACCATACAGTGCCACAATGCTTAAACATCTCGGAACACCGAGCCACTTCCTATTGTAAAAGCTTACTAGTCTTTCCATTTTCCCTGCAGCAGATATTGGAATCTCATATACCAACAATGGCCACATCAACCAGGGAAATAATCCAAACTGCAAACACCACAGCTTCAACTTTCCTGGAAGTCCTGATTTATCTATTCTCTCCAGACCTTCAGCAACATCCTTCCTAAATTGCACTACCTGTTCTCCATCATGCAAATCTGCCTTGTACCACCTACCTAGGCTCTTTACTGGTTTTCATTAATTATCTCCTCTTCATCTATTGCAAACTTTCGATCACTTAATCTTCCTCTACTTATTGAGATACTTCAAGACTTACTAGGCTTGATTTTCATACTAGCCCCCTTTAAGTTTTTATTGAGTCTCTGGAGTATTCTTTTCATACATGGCACCCTTGTAGTTATCAAGGGTGCCATATCATCCATGTATGCCCTAATTGGTGTAAGGCGCATCCCATCCTGCCGCCTCTCTCCACCTACAACCCACCTAGAAGCTCTAATAATTACCTCCATTGCTATTGTCAATGCTAATGCAGAAATTGTGCACCCTGCCATAATGCCTATTTCTAGCCTCTGCCAACCTGTTGTAAAACCTGCTGCACTTAAACATAATCTGATATCCTGGAAATATGCTCTGACTAAATTGACAACTACTCCAGGCACTCTAAAATAGTCAAATGCCTCCCAAATAAGGCTGTGTGGCACTGACCCAAATGCATTTTCTAAGTCCAAGAATATCACATGCAAGTCTCTTTGCTGCCTGAATCTAATGCCAAATCATGCTAGTGCGCTCTAAACACTCTGCAAAACCTGGTATTCCTGCCTTCTGTACTGATGTATCTATTAAGCTATTCCTGTCTATACAACTAGCTTGTCTCCATGCAACTACACTAAAGAAAATCTTCCCCTCTACATTCAGAAAGAGATCATACAGAATTGATTCAGGTTTGAAGACTCCTTCTCCTTCGGAATAAGAACACCTCCTGCCTTACGCCATGCTCTGGGAACAGACTGTTTCTTTCAAACTATTCTTAACTGCCTCCACAAGAACTTTAGGATATCAGGTGCGCTTTTATAAACCTGGTAGGGTACTCCATTTGGCCCTGGGGCCAAGGAAGCCTTTGCACGCCTGACTACCTCCTCAACCTCCTTCCACCTAGGTGGTCTAACATCCATTTCCTGATCTATCTCCCCTAATGGTGGCATGTCAGGTGGAAGCTCTACTACTCTATCCTGCTCAGAATCTGAATATGTATTTCTCAGGTACTCTTCTACTTCTGTCTTTGTTGCTTTAAGCTGCCCTCCCTTTTCCTGGTTAAACAATCCTGTAAAACGATGTCCTTACATATTTTTTCTTTTTCCTCTTTTTCCTAAGATATTCAGCCCTTCTGAGTACTCTTAGCCTACTTCTCAACCCCTCTTGCAACACATTAATTCTCTCCCTCTCTTCCTCTGTAGCTCTTTTCCATTGCTTTCTTAATTGTCTTCTTTCCTTAACTAATTTCTCAATTTCTCTTTGCCATCTAGACTTAGCTACCTGTGCTCTTTCAACCCTCTTTCTATCTTGCACCCCAAATCTTTCGACACCATAGGAGTAAATTATGTCTCCCATCTTCTCTAATCTATCGCTTGAATTTCCTCCTAGTCTGCTCACAATTATTTACAAGTCCCTGTTGACTGTCTCCCATTCCTTGCTACTATTTCCCCTAGGCCATTTAACTCTAGCTTTCTGCTCCATATTTCTCTCTCTGACTGGCCTGTTCACCATATTATCAGCTGCATCCCTTCTTATAACCTCCTCCTCCACCTCTGTGGCTGTGTCGTTGATATCCTTGGAACTGTGGTTTTCTAACTGTTGCTGGATAGAAGAAACAGGTGGCCGAAGTGCCGACTCTTGCTATTTCAGTCTGTATATATGATTTCAAAATTTTTAAATCCCTTACTGTGGAATTAGCGAGTGATAGCAGGTGCTGCTCTAATGGCCGAATTTCTTAGGAGTGATCATTAAAATTTCACTTTATGCAATAACTTATATTTCCTTGAGTCGCTTGTGTTATGAAGAAGGTGGGGAAAATATTTTCAGGCTTATTGTCTGGTGTTTGCCATTAAGAATGTGGCTTGGCAAATTTTGTAAAGGTTTTCTGCGAAAAATGATTTAAACCACACTAAGAAAAGAAGAATAAACTATTTCCTTTGATTGTATCACCTTGTACTTAAACATTTTTCCTTTGCTGTTTCTTTTCATGTCAATTTCTGTATCTCCTTCTTTTCATGCCAACTAGACTTTATTAATCATGACCAATATTTCTACGTCGATGGCACATAACACATAAAAGAGCTGACTGCATCTGGTCAAAGCTTTCCAGAGCTCTCAAAGCCCTATCTAAGCTCTGAAAAAAAAAAAAAAAAGATATCTAATGTTATCTGGAGCAATAACATTTGATGCTTCACAAGAGGTAATAGGAGCTCTGCACACCTGGGATCTTTCCTCTAAATGGGACCAGCGTTTTAAAAAAATAAACATCACGGTGTATTTAAGATTTGACTATAGAGCCTGAGACAACTAATCCAATGTTTACTTGTTGCTAGGAAGGTAATCACTGAGTATGGTCCATTTTTTTTTTTTTTTTTTTTTGTTGCACAAGTTTCTTGTGTTTTCTCTAAATTACTGAGCTAATAAATCAAACCAGAGGTACAGCCATTTTTTCCATATATTTTAATATACTATATGTTTTATAGCACAGGGAGTCGACCTTGAAGGTCATTGGATAAAGTGCAGGTTTAATAAAAACAAGACAAATTTTAATTGACTTTTCAGGCCTTTATTTAAGATCTTTACAAGCCATCTAATGGCTGGCATGGTGAAGATTACACTTGCTTATCAAAGCTTATTGCACATGTTAGAAATTTGAGCTCTGAGCACCACTGCAAATTCTAACAGAGCGAGAAGCATGGCTGACGACCTGTTTCCACCTGAAAAAAATCGTGCAGTCTTGTTTCGTATATACTTGTTATTTTTAATATTACATATGAAATTCCATATATAAAACACCACCATCAAAAAATTAGGCTAAATCAAATCAAATCAAATCAGATTTTTTTGTATAGCGCCAAATCATAACAAAGTAAAGTAAAGTCATTTCTCTTTATAAAAAGAAAGTGAAACTGACATTTCAGAAATAACCCCTTCCTTTGAAAACTAACAACATAATTCCATGAATTATTGAATTTATAGCTTACTGTTATATGGAAATGAGTGTGACCATTCTGAGCTTTTACCTTTAGACACAGTCAGAGGACATGAGTGATCTGGTTCCTTTCATGCATATTGCTTGATAATGCAGCTTTACCTAAGACAGTGCCACTGCAAGGTGTCTTATGTAATTGTATATTTTTCAAAGCCTTAGACCTTATGATGTTACTGTATAAGAATGGCTTATGTAAATTGAGTGGATGGTAATTCCATGTTTATTGCACCAATATCATTTATAAACCCAAACACCACAAATAACTACATCATGGAGCTTTACAATTGGTAGACTACGCAACGCCCTGTTAGACTCTTGAAATTGGATGAGGAACATGCTCTACTGTCAGACAAGCAGACATGCAGTAGATGTTGTGGGTACACACTAGAGAAGAGACTAAACTTATGTACGAAAAGAAAATGATCCATGAGAACATCACCTGTGCCACCACAGAGAAAAGAGAGGGACTCATTGGAAAACAAGCTCACAGGGGGAACAGAGACCACATGCGCATACTGTATGGGACAGAGATTTGGATTTCAAACTTTCCCATCATTCAATGAAATTCAGTTTTACACTTGCCATACAAAATCACAAACAAAAAAATCTATAGTAAAAAGGAAGAATGAAAATAAATCACATTAATGTATTTCAATACCTATACCAGAGCATCCTTTCTAATCAAATTCTTTCCAACCTTCCAGACACAACCTGGCTCAACGGGCATATCAAAAGAAGGAGGAAGCGCACTGGTTTACAAATCAAAAAAATTATTTAAATAATTCTCAACCAAACCCAAAATGTGCAACAGAAAAATGAAGGTGGGATGTGGCAATCAGTAGTCAGTAATGTAGTGGGGGAATGTTATGAATGTAGAATGTACTGCATGTGTTGTATGGTGCAAAACACAAGAACAAAGGATAAGTCAAACAAAATCAAAAGATGCTCCTGTCTTCAGGTACTCAGAGAGAGACTGATGCCAAAACAGGACTCAAATCAACACCCCACAGTACACTGGCCAGGTGCGCTGAGTTGTCCCAATAGAGCCCCATGCACCAATAGGATGAAGAAAAGCAGAGAGAGACACACAACCCCAGAAGCGCCCAGCAGAGGCCCTGAGATACACTGGAGCTGTGACACTGCCCAACCCAAAAGTCATTAACACCAATTATTCTCAGAACTCCACCCTGATCCAAACAGGAAGTAAACAGCTCTGGTCATGTGGTAATTTACAGTAAGCATGCGACACTGCACATATTTCATTGAGAGCCTTTATTATTTCAATATCTGCTGGAAATGCATTGATAGATCATTCAGTAAAATTTTTATTGCCTTAGAAATTACATTTTTTTTACGGTCACTATTGTGACTGGTGGGATTAAATTTAAACCCCTCCCTGTGTTTTCCAGATCTGTAATTTGGCCAATACTTTGTTTAATAATATGTGCTTGTGTTTGTACTATTTTGAGTTTGTTTGTTTGTTTCTTTCATTGCAGAGATGTGAATTATTAGTCAAAAGACAAAAAGAAAAATGTTCTCCTAAGCCATCTAACTGTGAACTTTGAATTAACAGATGGTGTATGATTTCTGTCTGAAAAAAACAAAAAAACAAAAAAACACAGTGTGTGCCAGGATTGAGATGCATCAGATACCTGTTTTTCTTTAGCAGAAGGCCACCACTCAGGCTTACATGTCCATTTGTTAACAGGGACTTTTTAAGAAAATAGTCCCAAAATGCCCAGTACTCATACATTAGAGACTCTCAGCCCTGTTATTGAGCCACATTTTCATTCATTTTTTATTTTTTTTCATTCATTCATTCATTTCAAAGTGTCCCAACTCTGAGGTCTGAGAGACCGAAGCACAACCTCCTTGTCCCACAGCAAGAGACTATCCAAAACAACAGACAAATAATCAAATGGACCAGATAGGGATAAGGATGGGGCTTTTGGTTTTCAGCAATCTGTAAGGACTTGTAGGGAAGCTCTGACCTTGACCAAGGGCAGTTGTGGTGCTGCCCAGGGGCCCACGACCCCTAGAGGGTCCAGGGCCGTGAAAATACAAGCAGCATGTCTATTTAAGATCCAAGTTTCTCTTTCTGTTGGTGCCCCAGTAGCAAGTGATGACATTTCTTTCCTGTCAGAAAAACAAGTTTTGCTGACACCTGAGCTTATGTTCATTATGGCTTTTCTTCTCCAGCTGTTGGAGCAGCTATCAATAGCAATTTGCACAGAAGGAAGCCGACAGCAGCACACAATGAAGACCTGCCATCTGCGAGTGCCAGCATGGAAGGAGAAGAACATTTCTTTTTTGTCTCATGTTTGGATTACCTGTGGTGGCTCATTTTCATCACCATAGGTCATTTGAATGTTTGTGCTCAACGCACAGTGATGCATTAATGCCGCTCTGACTTCCACTGACCTGAGCAGCTGTCTGTTGGATGTGATATGGAACAGTTCAGTACATTGTGAGCCAGCCCAGCCTCGCTCAATCTGGTTCTTAGGTTAAAAGAAGATGAGAGGTGATAAAACTGTTCCTAAACAGGGACCTCTAAAAAGGCCACAGAATAAATCCACGGCTGCCCTCTGAATTCCTTCAATGAGGCCCCTTGGTTTGGGTAGGTCTGAGCTAAAGGGCTAAAGGGAAAACCAATTAATAATGATCAAGTCCTTGCCCCAGTAGGAAAGCTGAGGTAGCAGCCGTTTCCATTCAGACAGTTTGGCACCGGCTCTCTCCATAGAGTACAGAGTTGAAGCAGTTAGGAAAAAAAGGTCTCATCTGAATTGCAACATGTTTTTGTTCATGCCAATAAAGCTATTTGAATCCATAATCTTGAAAGACAAAGAGGTAAGAGTACACAATGATTCTCCTGGAGGATGAGGATCCAGATGCCAACCATCTGGAATGAGGCACCAGCAACCAGGAGGGAGAGGGGTCCTGGGGAAGCAAATGGTCTAGCACAGAGAGCTGAGCTGAGTGAAAACAGAGCAGGGAGGGGGATATCTCGAGGAGACGGAAATAGATAAGTACATGGTCTGGATGTACAATTAACAAATGGAGAGTTAGAGAGATCTGGAGGAGCAAAATGACTCAGACTGAATGGTACAAACTAGATTTACTAGATTTATTGAGATGACTCTGACCCACTGGCTGAAGAAAGGCAATAGGTACAAGGCCTTAAGAAATCAAAGAACAGATTCCCAACAGAAAGTATAACATACATGCAGTTAACCTATACATGCATGTCCAAAGACATGCACGTATAGGTGTACATGCATGTATAGGTTAACTGGCAATTCTAAATTGACCGTAGGTGTGAATTCGAGTGTGAGTGGTTGTTTGTCTCTGTATGTCCTTGTGTGTTGGCCCTGCGATGGACTGGCAACACGTCCACGGTGCAACACGCCCCTCACCCGATGTGAGCTGGCATTGGCTCCAGCAGCCTTGCAACCCGGATACGGAAGAAGCGGATGAAGATGAGAGAGAGAGAGAGAGCTCGTTGTGATCTTGGGCTATTACATGACAAAAAGTCACCCAGTTGTTGCTAATTCAAAAGCGATCTGGATAAACCTTCTACCATGGTCTACTAGAGCCACAGTTTCTGAAAATCATTTCTTTTCATCCTCTTCCTCTATACCCACTGCTTCCTTTTCTGAATGCCCTAACAATGTTGAAAGTTGCCAACAACAACAACACTAACAGAGAGACCAACACAAATGATGTTACAAACTAGAAAACATTGCATAAAGTCTTGAATTATACATTTACTTAGGATTAATTTTATGAAATTGTCGATTGGAGATTATTCTGGGGGAAATACATAATTACAACTAATTAATTCTCAGAGTGGGGATTTATAACATAAATAATCTTGTTATATGATAATCATCATATAACAAGAATTCTTTCATTTTCCAATTTAAATTCCGTCATAGTGCTGAGGCAGAAAGTGAGGGATCAACAAAGATCAAATGTTGAAACAGACGCTGAGACATAGGTGTCATATGGGGAGTCTCCTTTATTCACAGCAGCCCTACTAACAACACAGTTGGAGATATCTCAAAGGTGTCTCTTATGCGCGGATGATGGCGTGTGTTTATGTGTGTTTGTGTGAGTCAACATGCTTGTACATGTGGACTGTGCAGACTTCATTCCTGTTTACCAGAGTGTCCGTTCTCCCTTCCCAAGGGAATGTGAGCCATCTTCAAGGGCATTTCTTAATAATATTTATCCTGCAGATACAACATTGTGTTTTGCACAGACGAGGCTTGCAGGTGTCTCAACACAGTCATGGTGACCTTCCAGAGTAATTTCTGACCAAAGTCAACCTATTATTCATTATTATGATATTTTCATTCCATCACAATAGTTATTAATATGAACACTAACCTTTTTTTTATTAACCACTGCCCACATTATCCTTTTATTTATTAGCAATTAATTCAAAAGCCAAATGTCATGTGTGCCCTGAGGTGCCTCCTTAGGTTGATTAGTAAATCCTATAACATGGGCTTCGGTCATAGTTGTAGTCCGAGCTTGTCTGAACTGCAGCCCTGCTGCGTGCAATCTCTTACTTTCCTGTCTCCCTCTCTCATTCATGGCTGAATAAAGGCAAAACACTGACCTGCCTGCATTTGAACAGAACAGCTGCATTAGGTTGTGGTAGCAGATGGGAGAGGTTGTGTATATGTGTAAATTGTGTTTTTGTGTTTCTGGCAACTGGGATGATGCCAGACAAGTATAACAAACTATCCATGCATATGGAGTTACCCTGGGAAAACCTTGACATATGAGAGACTCCCGGGAAAGAAGACAATTCACAGGTAAGCAGAAGGTAAGAAATATAATAAGAGTTGAGCTTGAGAGAGGAGAGAGAGCCATAATAAAAACAGGAAAAGGAGCAGCCGGCAGCTGTCAATCACAATGTGCAATATGATGTCAAAGACAGCGTCCCCTCTAATAGCGTGCGGGTATTAGCCCCATCCAGATAGTGATCAATAACACTCGTGGTAGCAGAGTGACCTGCACACCCTCACAGACCCCTTACAAATACATCAGCCTTCCCACTAATAACTCCCCAGCTTATTATTCCCTCCCTTGGGCCACCATGCAGT
Organism: Echeneis naucrates; assembly: GCF_900963305.1. Lineage (NCBI taxonomy): Eukaryota > Metazoa > Chordata > Actinopteri > Carangiformes > Echeneidae > Echeneis > Echeneis naucrates. The sequence continues at coordinate 21,192,818 of NC_042531.1, read as the reverse complement.
CATGAGGGCTAAGGGCAGGCGTGGCTCCATATATATTTGCAGTGGAGGTGGAGTTTGAAGGTGACAGACAAAGTCTTTGACTCTCCAAAGTGGCTCAAGGTTGCATCTCACCCAAGAGGTTTCTCACCGAGGGGAAGAAAAAGGACAGAGTGACGCTCATGAAATGAATCGAGCCATACATACCACAAAAAGAATCAAAGAGCTGTGAGCCCAATACCTTTGCTGACCAAATGACAGTATTTTCTGGCATCCCTTTCATATTTGAAATGCTTTTCTAAAGTTTTTGTGTCTCAGAAATTGGGAAGACCTTCATTCATTTATTCATTCATTTTCTTCCTCAACTCAAGGGGAATATTTGTGAATGTCGATCATGAATCTCCCAAACAAAGAGCTGGAGAAGCCATTAGGTAAGGCATGAATGATGTCATGTCAGGTGAGCACCATATATCCAGTCGCTGTTTTTAACTGTTCACCAAGTTGCAAGTGCAAACCATTTATTATTAGTTGTACACTGGGGGCCCAACTTAAGCAGCCACCACACAGAGCAGCAGGACAGGAAGTACACTGTTTTCCAAAAAAGAACATTGGGTTGTTATCTTGTTGTTGTTATTAACAATGAAAAAAAAAAAAAAAACAGGGAGGCTGGGAAGTACGGCTTGGTCATGTAGTGTGTGAAAAGTGGATTCTCAGACATTGTAGTGATAGTTAAGAATACATCCATCTATCCATCTTCCACTGCTTTTCCATTTCCAGGTCGTGGAGGGTGCTTGAGCCAATCCCAGCCAACGTAAAGCTAAGATAGGATGAGTAGACGATTCCCTGTACTGACTGTTTATTAACAACAGCATTCAGGGAGTGGACGGCTTCAATAACATTACAGTTAATGTACAGTCTTTAATGTTTCTGGAGCAAATACGTCATTGTCTTTAGTATTATCTGTTATCTTTGTAATATGATGACCAGTTAAATTATAAATATTATTGTTGGTTTATGGGTACAGGTGTTAAGTAGTAAATCAGCGTCTTTGTCCGTGGAACTTCTTTGCACTTTTCTTTAAAAATAAGAAATATTTGTACTACAATGACATCCAGTAAAGGTTCTACAGTCGGCATGCAGACAACTGTTTGCTACCTCCTCAGATCATTTCCAAACAGAGACAAACTGCTTGGCATCTGGCAGTGAAGCTGTACTATTTCTAAGGCTTCCATACTGTTCGACCTGTGGCTAAAACGATTCAGGATAACACTAACAGAGATTAGCTTTCTCAGAGAAAATTTACATTCTCCAGCCTATCCCTCGGGTCCAAGACATCATGAACAGTTTAGGTGGTAAATCCTGGTTTTCCCACCTAGATCAGGGGAAAGCTTACCACGAAGGATTTGTGTCAGAAGAAAGCAGGCCACTGACAGCGTTTGTCACAGGGCTTTTCGAGTGGATTCACATTGCCTTGAGTTTCATGAATGCCCCTGCAGCCTTTAAACATTGCACATAGGAATGCTTGGAAGGGCTTGAGATGACATCTCTATTCCCTATTTGGACGGCACACTCGATTTCAGTAAATCCTTCAGGGACCATGATGTAAAAAAAGTGCTGCAACATCTCAGGTAGTGCAGCATCAAGCTCTCGTCAAGTAAGTGCAATCTATTCAAGACTGAGGTCCGTAATCAGGGCAGAAGAGTTTCTGCTGAGGGCAGTAAAATTGATCCAGCTGACTTCAAAGTTGCTAGAGCACTAAAGGACATCAGACTCCAAACTGTGCACCAACACAGTAAAATGCTTGGTCTGCTCACCTGCTACAGGCAAAGATCAAAGACTTTTCACGCAAAGCCAGCTGTCTGAATGAGCCCACAGGAGATGACTCAGACAAACCTCCTGATGACAACAAGAGAAAAACAAAAACAAGGTTAGAGAAACCAAGTCATGTTGTGCCCTCAAATAGACATTTCACTTGGACTGACCAGCACCAACAGGCACTTGAATAGACTGTCTTGATTGACTGTCTCCTCCACCCACCACTGTTAGGTTTCCCTGATTTCATGCAGCTATTTATTGTACATAGTGACACATCACATCAGAGTTTGCGAGCAGCGTTATAAACCAAGATAGCAAGATGGCAAGCTTAAATTCATAGCTTATGACGCTCACACATGGACAGCAGCTGAAAAGAACTATCATCTCCAAGCAGACAAGGTAGAATTCCTGGCTTTAAAATGGGAAATCACTGAAAAGTTTCGCGATTATTTGTATTATGGCCCAGCCTTCACTGTGTACAGTGATAACAACCCTCAAATACATCTTGTCGACTGGAAGTCATTTTACAATCAAGTATCGACTGGGTAAAGAAAACAGTGATGCTGATGTTGACAATGCTGCTGGATGTTGAGTCATCTAACATCATCACTGCTGCCATCCAAGCTATTGATGTGCAGAAAGAATCCATTGTAACTTGGCCACTCACATCTGTATCCATGTCAGTCTCAGCTGAAAACGAACCAGCAACTGTGTCTGTGTGCTCCATTCCAAAAGAACAGTTAATAGAACCACAGAAATCTAATTTTGTCATTTGTCCAAGTTAGAGTGTAAAGTCACAGGTTCTTAGCTACGAGTTAATGAGCTGAGATTGTTTAGACCAAAGACAAGACACCTCTTTAGAGAATGGGACAAATTGACGATTGACAGTGATGGCATTCTCTCCAGGACTACCACTGCCACTAGCCATTATAGAATGAGAATTTTTAATAGTAGATGGAACACTCTCCTACCGGCAAATGAAGTAATCAGTAATTTCAACTTCAGTAAGCTCTGGCCCAAAAGAGTGCTCAATAGTTTAACAAAATAAAACTTGTGTTTTATATGCCAAGTGAAACAAGCCATGTCACTCTTCAGTGTTTGAAACCCATGCTTTTCCAGTCATTAACAAATGAACAAATGAACAAAATGAATAAATGACTTGACTTGAACAAATGAGATTTGTTCATTTTAATGAGCAAGATTAAAAGATCTGAGTCAGTAAAAAGATCCAAACTTCCCATCATTGACTGTGATTATGGACTGTTGAACTGTGACTTTTGACCATTTGTTTGGTATTGTTAAATACTAAAATTTTTCCATGATGGGCTTTTTTAGCATTGGCGGTTAGTGTTGAATTATTGTTTCTTTTGGGCTGGTATAAAACTTGAAAAATTAAAAAAGCATCCCACAGCAATGTGGAAAACCTATTTAGGACCACCTCTGCCCAATTGTAAAAATAATAAATAAAACTTTGTATCTCACCTAATTTAAATATCTTTAGTTGAATTTATAATACTTATCACTATTTCCACCAAATGATTTTATTATAGTCATTTTGCCTTTCTCTCCTAGGTGCAGAGATCGTCTTCCTGGGGAGTGGTGACTGTGATGTACTGTATCACAAAGGACTTTGTCTCCTAAAAAAACAACTTTTTGCAGTGTCAGAGCAGTTGCAAGTGGTCCTCCAACAGTACAAGACTGCTTTTTGCCCTGAGGCCTCTGTCCATTTTAACTTAGAGGAGGAGGATGATCAAAGTGCCCTCGGCAGTCCAGACAGTAGTGAAGATGAAGAGGATATCATAATTTAGGTAATTTACTTAAGTATTTACTGTATACTAGTATTTGTTTTGCAAACCAATACCTGTAAATTATTTACACAGCTTGTTCATTGTACACTTAACCTTCTCTTACCATGTTTTTATTCTTTATTGTTGTTTTTTTATCCCTGGGTGGATGCTGCATGCTGGACTGGACTCAGTGCCACCAGACCCATCAGCCACATACCCACTACTATACTATTTTGCTGGTATGTACTGTGGCCAAGGCAGTGTTTATGGTGTTCAGAAATAAAATCCACTGTGTGCACATGAATGGAGGTCATGTATTATTTCTGTGTTACTTTGACACTTATTGAATGTCACAAGTGTGTCTTAAAAAGTATTATGGAACATTTAACTTACCAATGTACTATACATGTATATTCCTTATTGTACAATTTCATACAACTTTATTAGGTAAAATTAATTTTGCATCCACAGGCAGTGCTGTTTAATGAAAAATTTAAATAAACACTAAACACTAAAACATATGACACTATGAGGCCGAACAATACAAACATATAACTACAACTATCGGACTGGATAGCAGCCAACATATTTATGACCTTAGGTTATAATTTAATAATCATTATGAATGAGGGTGAGTATATGGTGTTATGAGTGTATATCCAACATGTCAGTGTTTACAAATTCAACATCTAATCTGTTCTTACAAATTAAAGTTGGTGAAGTGCCTGTTTGGAGGACAGTGCTGACAGTGACAGTTGACATCATTAAACTTGGGCCACCATCCCATCCTCACTCACGTCGTGAGAGCGGGAAAAAGTCTCTGGGACATTTAAAGCAGAGGTATGTGCATATTCTGTGATTTTTTTTTTCTTTCATCATCCGTCTCGTTTCAGTTTTTGAGAGTTAAGTAGCAGACCTAAGTGTATTCACGCTATAACTGTGTCATGTGTGTTACTGTCTGACTTCGTCGAGTGGAGGCTGGAACAGTGTGGCACGAGTCAGGTCAGCGGGACCACTTGGAGCACGGTGACTTGGACCAACAGGTCCGTTAAAGGATGTTGATGTCAGGATGGCGCTGAACTGGGAGAGGGGTGGAGTGCATGTGTGTTAATCATTTGTTAATTATGTTTTATTTATTGATGAATAGCCACGTCAGTTTGCCATCACAAAAGCAAAAAAAAAAAAAAAGTGTGTTTTTCAATAATGTGAAAGCAACTAACTTTAAAAAGGCAATAAAATGTCAAGAACATGAAATGTAGTAATCCGTCAGCTGTGATATAATAAAAGTGAAGTGTATGTTGAATTCTCCATCTCATCTCAACTTGAAATTAATATTTCCGTAAATACAAGATAGAAACTTGATATATATGCTGAAACAAAAAATATTCACATTACACATTTTTATTTTTAATCAATTTGAAGAGAATCCTTTGGCTGCCTGGAATCGGCCCACTCCTTGCCACTGAAAACAGATGAGAAATGTTATTTTTGTTACTGGTGCTTGGTGAGTATTTCTAATAAGCGTCACCTTTTAACATGTGTCAAGCAGAGACCATACAGAATATTCTAGGGGTGACCTCAAATAGTTGAATCAGACCTCTCTGAAATGAATTGTCGACTATAACCTTTGTTGTCCAATTGTCGGAAAATATGGTTTTTAAAAAAAGGTTGCACCATTCTGAATAAATAGGGGTGCTCCCTGCTGCTAAACATCTGATTTTACATAGAATGTTTCTAATAATATTGCCTCTCTCTCTCTCACTGCATTATGCTGTTTCACGAAAATTTATTTTGGGCCTAACACTCTATTTATAAGATTAAACTAAGGTACTCTGTCTATCAATCACGCAGTACCTATACACCCCCACACACACACACTCACACACACAACTCTATGAACCAGTAACCATTTTCATTCTCCAAAAACACTTGTTAATTTCCAGCACACACTTGTGCTCATCATTGCTACACCATCCCCAAAAGGAGAGACGGTGATGTCATGCATGGATAATGAGTGAGATCAGGAAAGGGATGGATGTAGAATGTCCTGTTATTGGGTTTATCTTATACCAACTGGTGAATTTAATTTTTTTATTCGGGTGTTTTAGCTGTTATTTCTGGAGTGGAAAAAGACCCAATCGAGATCATGACTCAATGACAGAAAAACAAAAAAAAAAAAAAACCTGATTCAACGATTTGTCAACTATAGAGAAAATCTGATGAATCAAATTCAACTATGAAAATCCTTAGTCGAGGACACCCCTTGAATATTTAAATTCTAACTATTTCATTCCCACCTATGAAAGACCGCTGCTATTTTGAACAAGGAAATCATTCTAAGCAACTGAGTACATAATGAAGCAGTAAAAAACTACAAGTCCAGTATTAATGCAGGGTCCTACAGAGGGACAGATTAAGCAAAATTGCACAATACATACCAAACTGGACAGGGCTCCCACTCCACCAATATCTCTGTTTTGCCCTATAAAGACAATAAAGAACAACAAAAAAGAAGAACATCTATCAATATTCTAAAAGGCATTAATCCCAGTCTTAGGAATCAGCTATTATCTGTGGTTGCAGTCCCTGACATTGGGAAAGTTCTGATATTTATATAGTTTCATAATGATATGTCCAGTATGTCAGGATAACAAACAGGAATAATTTATACATACTTTTTTGTGGTTTCTTCCTCTCTGGAATTTCCCTTATCGCCACTTCAATGTAACATTATAGTTCACTCATGTGTCCTTTAAAAGATGACACTATTTCTTCTTAATTGTAATGTAATGCATAAATAAACAGAGATAATGAGATATCGCTAATAGATAGAGACTTCTGATTACTAATTTAATTAACTGAAAATACCCAACAAACATTAGTGGATACCTGACTTTTTCACCATGTCTGTGGGCTTGGCTTGTCCCCCCATGTCGGTCTGCTCCACGTAACCCTCCATGTTCGCCTTGCTTGGTCCTGTGTCCAACCTGTGCAGTAAAACACATTGTGAAATTTCAACCAGATTTGTGTTCACTATAGATTACAATAAAATTCTGAGTCTCCTGGATCTATTCACTTTCTACACATCTGTGCTCTATTTAATTCTTTGTGACTGTACCTGTAATTCAGAATATTATCACATGATTTGATCTGCTAAAATGTTCTTTTATTTCTCTGTAACAGACCATTGCTATGGCTGCTGTGGAGGACCAGGTATCCAGTCACTTTGCATTACATTCTTGTTTTCGGACATTTTTTACAAAATAATGACCAGCTCCCTGCGCACTATTCCTTACATCCTCTTTGGTCAACATCTGGTTCTGAAAGCTGATGCTGACAGCTTCAATAAACTAATCAGGAAAGCTTTCCTAGGAGTGGAACTCCAGTTGGCTGTGAGAAAAGAGAATGCTGAGAAAACTCTCAGCATCATGCACAATTTCTCTCACCCCTGCATGCCACACATGCACATTGCCACTATTATTGGCATTTTACTCTGTTCACACTAAAATAAAATAATAATCTGGCATAAAAGTGTCCTTTGGGATTAAAAAAAGTTCTATCTTGTTTTTTGTACAATATTGTTTATACAGAGCAATGCCAGCACTCATAATATAAAATTAAAAATGACATCCGGTCTAAGCAATGAAACTAAAATATTTAGTTCACACTAGTGTGCAGTGAAGGCGCATTGCAACTTTATATATACTTTATATTAATTTTATATTTCAAAATGGACGAGGGCGACAGTGATGCCAGACGTCCAAACCTCTCCCAGGAGAAAACTGATGTTTTCGTCTGGGAGATCCAAGATCACAGTCGCTGAATATATGGTAACAAAAGTAGACCTCCGTGGACTGAGCGCAAGTAGTCTGGCAGGAGGTTATTGTTAATCAAATTTGCTCCAATACACTGTTTGGGATGTCTGACCTGATGCTACTTAGACACTTTTGTACAATTGATAATCAGGGTGTTTTAACCTAATGAATCACATATTATTTCAATATCTGAGTTTATACCTCTTACATGTTTTTATACTTTTATTTTGCTGTTTGGATTTAACTAACTACTTATGATAGAGTAGAGAGTGACACCCACACGAATGAAGTAGCTACTGCACAATATAATAAGGATAACATATAGACATGATTGAAAAACACTTTTATCAAATCAAATCAAATCAAATCAGATTTATTTGTATAGCGCCTAATCATAACAAAGTTACATCAAGGCACTTTACATATAGAGCAGGTCTAGACCAAACTCTTTATAAATTTATTTAAAGAGACCCAACAGATCCCCCGATGAGCAAGCACTTGGCAACAGTGGCAAGGAAAAACTTCCTTTAAGAGGCAGAAATCTCGAGCAGAACCAGGCTCAGGGGGGGCGGCCATCTGCCTCGACCGGTTGGGTTGAGAGTGGGAGAGAGAGAGAGAGAGAGAGAGAGAGAGAGAGAGAGAGAGAGAGATATAGAGAGAGAGAGAGACAGGCATTGGAGGGGGGGTGGTGTAGGCAGGAACATGTTGTTGCATGAAGTTCATGGAGTTGAGCTGTAATACAGAATTCATGCTATATGGGACCAGCAGGTGTTGCAGGAACATGGGATGGAGATGAGTCACCACCTGCAGGATGAGGACAGGGAGAGAGAGGAGAGGAACTGGGAGAGACAGAGACTTTGGCAGAACATGGTTAGTAAATCGATATTTTATGAAATATCGATCTAAAGTATATTATAATGATGGCCTTTTTATTACTGAATGAAGGAGATACGTTGGGGTTGTGGACTTTGTGGTTTGTGTGTATTCTCCTTTCTCTTGCAGAGAAAACAGGGACCTACAACAGCCGCTAGGGGCTGATTGCTGGGCCCATATTTCATGAATTCTGTATTACAGCTCAACTCCATGAACTTCATGCAGCAACATGTTCCTGCCTACACCCCCCCCCTACAATGCCTATCTCACTTGGTCTAGACCTGCTCTATATGTAAAGTGCCTCGATGTAACTTTGTTATGATTTGGTGCTGTACAAAAAAATCCAATTTGATTTAATTTGATTTGATTTAGAAGTTATACCCACATACCTCATTTCCTTTGTGTAACCATAACATAAGTTGGACCAGGGAAAGACAGAGCATCAGACTTTGTGAACTGACGATGCAGTTGTCTGCTGGTCAGGGAAACATGGTCTGGTCCAGGGCTCTGTGAACGATCTCTTTTCATTGTATATTTTACTGTTAGTGTTCAAATAATAATAATAATATATGAAATTGATTTGGACGTCTCCTGCATCCTTCATCCTAATGCAAGAGTTCACTTTGGGACATCAACAACACGAAGAAACATTGCCCAGTGTGGAAAAAAGAATCAGAAAACACACTCTTTTTCACTAAAGGATACTCACATTTAGTAACCTATAATTTAAACCTGGGTAACAAAGATGGGCAGGGTTCACAGATCACAACATAAACAAATACCATGAATGACAGGGATGAAATGCATACATCTCACCTTCACAAATATTAGTATTGTAGGCTAGCTATAGTCTAGCTGTGTTTCCATTCATACAGAAAGGTTTAAAAAGTGGTTGAACCATGACTTCCCCATCTTTTAAATGAATACCAAAGGTATTCAGATAAACTGTGAATCAAAAACAATATTTATTTACAGTTCTTTAAAGTTTAAAATTACAAATAGCTTATATAAATCCAAATAAAGGGGTAGTGCATTCGACTTACTCAACATATAGTTGCTCAACAAGCACAATACTTTGTATTTGCAGAAACAAATATTAAATAGAATAACTGTACAGATTGCCATATCAGTGACAATATTTTAAAGATTTTGTGCAGTTTAATTAAAGGTGCAAATTAAAGTGCACACATTCAACATATATACTATACTATATACTATATATACAAATATAATCTCTGGCCAGTTGTAGAGATTTGCAAAAATGAACACAAACAAATATAAACAGATGGACATATTGCCTGAAATCAACATTTGAATGAAAAATAAAAATTAAATTAAAATAAAATTAAAACTATTAAAAACCAACATCAACAGTTGCTGCCATCAGGGTGAAACAATGTGCAGGGGTAGCAGAACAAAGCCTTAGCTGCTTCATAGCCTGCTAGCAAGGTTTTCCACTCATACCAGCTCCGCGGAAATCCCCAGTTATATGATTTCCCTCCCTTTGTAGAAATTTGTTTTATGTTTAAAATTGGTCTGGGAGGTTCTAATTGTTTTGTTGCCAATTTATCTTTATTACTGCGACGACTGAAAGGGACTTCTTTCAGGGAAATGATCGAGTTGCTCCGTACACTTGCCATGCTGACCTTGAATGCGACTAGCGCGGTGGCTACGTGGGCTATGCTCACATTATGTATGACGAAAGTACGTTCGGGCAAGCCCTCCTGGAACCCATGGAGAATGCATTGTAACAACTGAAATATGAAAAAAACTAACATTACGTGAGAGTCGATGAGGGCAGTCAGGGCGATATTCATCCTGACTGAAATCGCCCAAAAGGGGCCCAATCCCTGATTGGATAATGACATACAGAGCAGCTCCAACTGTCTAGAACTGTCACAACCACCATAACACTGTAAAGAATATGATAAAAAAAAATTTCCTCTTTGGTGGTGCGTTGCCCGATCGCCCTTATGAACAAACTGCCTCTGGTAAAGGCGCTAACCAATATGCATTCATTGGAATGAGAAAGTGTGTCCTAACGTTTGACTGGTAGTATATATATATGATTATTATTATTATTATTATTGCCATGATTCAACCCTTCACTCCTCAGTTCATCATCATTTCAGGGCTGAGAGTGCAGCTGGGAGCCGAGCTGCTAATTAGTCAACTCTTTGAACATGTTTGTCGGAGAGGATTTGTCAGTGATTGCACAAGTGTCGCTTTCTCTGAAGATATCTTTTTTTCTTGAAATTCAAAATGCTGAAATGCAGGACAGGCAGTCGCTTAAAGATTTTGTGAGTGATGATTGCTGGGCTGATGTTTGTATCAACTAAATTTTCTTTCAAGTGTTTTCTGTATAGGGACAATTACTTTGGTTACCTGTTTGGCTCTTACTATATCTTGGGAGTATTTTATTGCACATAGCATATTAACGTAGGGCACAACTGACACTAACACATTCAAATTTGTATACCTTCTTTTACTTAGTATAGCAACTGCTCAGCATTAAATGACACTGACAAACAGGACTACAAAGACATGGCAAACCAAGTGAAGTGAAGTGAAGATGGGATGGCACGTGACCATTTTCCCACTTTGAGATATCAATTTACAGACTAAATGTTCACTTGCTGTCTAATATATCCCACCAGTGACAGCTGCAATTCATAACAAAATAATGTTCCTCACTTGCCCTGTCAGTGGTTTTAATGTTATGGCTGATCGGTTAATATATTTGAATTGGAATTGAAATGGTTCTTGTGTCTAAGACAGTGTCTCACAGTGTGTATTAACTGGCTGAGCCTGTGGCTACGGCTACGCAGCTATGGCTGAGGTTGCAGCTGCTGTATAATTATGACTATGAGATGACTATATGGGAGTTGCTACTGCTGTAACTATGCTAATGGTTGTAACTGAGGTTGTGGTTCCTCTAAGTATCAAGGCTGTGACCTTTTGCTACTTTATGGTTTGACTTTAAGTACACCAACAGGTTGGATAGTTGCAGTGACCTGACGTCAGCGTAATGTGTTTACAGGTGTTCAATAGTTGTATGAGCAAATCTCTATGATGCATTGTCACAGCAACGTCTCTGATAGAATCTATATCTTTTAGCAGCACCACTGCTGTGACTGATGACTGAAAGCGGTCTTTTTAGCTGAGGTATGATCAGTGCTCTTCTCTCACAACTGAGAGAAACTCAGTCAGAAATATCAGGCAGATCAGCTTTTAATCCATTGTACAGTGGTTGTACAGGCTTATTTTCTTGTGAACTAGCCAATAAAGTTTGAAGCCACATCGGACAGAATCGGAGCTTAACAGCAGACTGAGTGACACATTTGCTTGCTTGTTTCTCCTAAACTAACTCTAAATCAGAATTCATTCGTAATTTTGCACTCACTCAAACAGTCACTGAACTGCTGAATAATCTGAATAATCACTGATATTCCAATGATTGGAAATTGTGGGAGTGTCTGTTGCCCTTGCAAGTGTATAGCTGCTGCTCCAACTACAGCTACATCAATAGCTAGGTCAGTGTGAGAGCGAGAGCGACAGAGAGTGAATGAGTGAGTGAGTGAGTGTGCACATGCTTGCAAGCAAGAGAGAGAGAGTCCCTGTCTCAGCTCCTGCAGTTTATTTGTAACAGTATGACCATAGTCGTTGCTATAATCATAGCCCAGCCATATAGTTAAACCATAATGTGCACCAGTTCCACAACTGGTGTTTCATCCCCCAACCCTCAGCCAAGCTCATATAAAAGCTGAGCTTTGGTCACAGCCAGGGACTGTAGTTACTAATAGAACTCAGACTTTCTCTGAAAAACATGGATCGCAGTTAAAAGACTGCAAGGTAAAGCTTTATGCACAAGGTACTGAACACAAAACCAGTTCAAGAACATTTTACTAGAAGTAAACATCTGAATAATATGATGTTATTATTATTATTATTATTATTATTATTATTATTACTGATGATTCTATGATCCTTTCAAAAACGATATGCTTATAGTAGAATCAAATCAGGCTTTCTAAGAGGTAATAGCAGACAATTGAGTTCTAGAACTAAATATATTCTTCGTTTTTGGTTCAACCAGTTGCAGTTTGTAAGCGTGTGTGTACAACATGGTTCAGACTGAAAGCTGGCTGTTATATATTTAGTCAGATTTTGTGTAGAGCCGTTCACCAACTAAATTCCACCATGACGATAGTGTCAGCTGTGGTTTCTAGGAGACTGGAGATGCAAGTCTTTTTTTCTTCTTCTTCTTTTTTTTTTTTTTTTTGTTTACAACCTACTGGGAAAAAGCAAGTGACCTGGAAGCCGCAACCTTTTGATTTCCAAACGGCTGGTGTAGCACATCTATGAACTTCAGTGAGCTTCAAATCTTTGACTTAAGATGAAAAGCTTTGTTTTCTTTGATAATAATTGAACAGCTAGACACAAATCTCGCTTTTAATGTTACTCTGTCCTCCCAGAAATGTGGGATAACAAAAAAATGCTGAAAACAGGAGAGATGCTTTTAATGTGTGCTCCGCAATATGTACTCTAAATGATGCAGATACGCACACGCACACAGACACATACACACAGAGACACAACATTGTCATATCCTCTGACAGCAGTGGCCATAAATGCTTGATGTTATCTCCAAGTGAGAACACAAGAATTAGCTTTAACCAGAGGTGCTGCTGACAACTCTGGCAAGATAAAAGGTTGCATGGAGAAGGTAACGACATGACAACATACTGCTAAGTGGAGTAGGCATGGTCATACAAACGCTGGCTTACATACATGCATGTGCATAAGGATTGTTTTCTTGCTGATTATATTTTCTTTTGTAGAAAAATGAGAAAAACCCAACATCCCCTGTATGAAGTGAGAACACAATGGATTGTTAATATGGAGCTGTTTACTCAGTACACCGCATACCTATACCAAGGCCAAATAATGTTCTATTACTGCTGACAAACAAGACAAAGAAACAATCCAAGGAAAGAATGACCTCCTTGATACAGCTCATCATATTATGTATTTTCTTCCATTAGATTTGGATTGGCACCACACTCTAATATTTTCAAATGATACATTTTTGCCTTTTATTTCTTACATCAGGATCTAAAGAGTTTTCCTTAGAAATCAATGAAACATCCTTGGATCTGATGCTTTCATCGTATTAAGCCCATTGAAGCTTACAAAAATCATATTATCTTGAGAATGTTGCGGAGATAGTTTAAACTAGAGACATGCTCTCCTTTTTTTCACCTAAACTAGAGAATCACCTCTTTCTATTCCTGATTTAATGTGTGTGATACTGACTTTATTGTATAAACACATAAACAGACTTAGTTCGGATTTGGATCAGTGTGACTCTGACTGAACTTCATACAGCATCATGTGTTCCTGCCTGCACCTGTACTGAATATCCCCTCCCCCTGCTCTCATTCTCTCCCCACTCAATCCAACTTTGCTCCCCCGCCCCCTTCTGTCTCTCTCAAACTTTGTTATGATTTGGCGCTATATAAATAAATCTGAATTGATTTGACTGGAGCATTGCTGCTTCATTTCTATGTGTTCATCCTTTTTTTCTCATATTCCATCTTCACGTGATATAGCTCCATAGCTCTACATTAGATATAACTCTAACCCTAACCCTAACCTATTGGTTCCAGTGGGAGATGTCACAGTCAATCAGAAGGCATAGCTGTCAGTTGTTTGTATAGCCAAGTGTTTGGGATCAAGCCAGCATTTTTTTTTATTTCAGAGTGAGAAGAAGTTGCTCTGAGTTTATGTTGTTGAGGCAGAAAGACATGGACAGTAAGATATTTAGAGCATTAGGGGCTTTAGAGCTGGCGTTTCATCATTCATTCATCTTCTACCGTTTATCTGTTTCCAAGTTGTGAGGGTTGCTGGAGTTGCTGGAATTCCAGCTCACTCTGGGCGAAGGTGGGGTACGCCCTGGACAGGCCACCGGTTCATCACAGGGCCATCACAGAGACAGACAGAGACCAACAACCACTCACACTCGGACCTACGGGCAATTTAGAGTCACCAGTGAACCTAAACACGCATGTCTTTGGGCGGTGGGAGGAAACCGGAGTAAACCCACCCAGGCACAGGAAGAACAGCATCTTTATTGAGGGAGATATATAATTAGCTATAATTCTGGTTATGTGAAGATTTGGTGACATTTAAAAAAAATGAACAAACAAAAACACAAAGACAACAAAACACAGGAAAACAAAAAGGGTTCATAGATTTTACCCTGGCCCTGGCTCCAACCCTCCCACCCAAATTTGTTTGTCAGCAGGATTATGTGCAAAATACAGAACACATTTAAACCAAAGAAACAAACAAACAAACAGTAACGAAAAATCATAATAAACAAAGGTTTGTTATCATCCACAGTTTTTGTTTTTGCTTTTTTTTTTTTGCAAAGACACTTTGTCCACAGTCTTTGGGAATATAAAAACAGGTTTTGCCAAGAGAAATCCAATCACACAGCTGAGTGTATGTGAGTAACAGATCAGCAGAGGGTAAAGAATGGGGCTTAGGGAGGGGTGGGGTCATCTAATTCAAACGAACGAACTGAGAGAACCAATCACCAATCTGACCTCCACCCTGATAGGGGATTGCGTGAAGAGATACTGTGACAGACTGAATCTACATTCAAACTGGAGCCGGTTCTCTAATAAGCTGAAACAAACTACCTGAAAAATGTGTCCAAGGATACCAAGGGGAAGTGGTGTGAACACAGTAAAATAGCAATGTATATGTTTTTTGCAATTTTGTGGAGTTGACTATAGTAATTTTCCATTGTCAAGACATAATGAGCCTGAGATGGAGAGAAATTGCTTTATTTCACAAAGCTGTGCTGGGGATACATCTGATATCAGAGGCAGAGGAAGTCTCTCTTCTTCCATCACGTTATGTATGGAACATGTTGTTGGTTCATTTCTATATCAGGGTCTACAACTTGTGCCTGTTCGCTTCAAAGCGGCAAGATGTATGGACAGTGAAACAGCTTTTTACACTGGTCAAAAACCCTCCTCACTTCAGGTTGCACTGCACAGAGAGCATTTTCTCCTGGGTCAAATGACTTCAGTAAATGGCTATTTATTGGCTCCAGCTACCAAACGCATTTTTGCCTCTTCTCTGAGCTGTGACGTGTCTCAAAGAACACACGTCTATTGGCTTTTAGAACGAAACCACATTAGCTACACTTAGAGATGAAAAAGAGTAGCCTAGGAAGCCAACATAAAAAACACATAACCACTGACCAAAGCATAAGCCCTCCGCAAAATGGAAGGACTAAAAACTGCTGTTGCTCCAATGGTCAGCGGCTCTAACAATGAATCAGTTCAGACAGGCTCCCATGGTAAATGGCTCCACTTTACGTGAGAAATAAAAATGTGTCAAAAAAAAAAACAAAAACACAGTTTTGGTGTAGATTTCCTCCTTAATGACACATGTACTGTTAGAGAATTTGGATTCATGGCACCATTTTTTTTTTATTAAGTGAAGGCAAGGGCTTGATCACTTTGATTGAGTGGCTGATAATATGCTTGCCTACTGGCGGGGGGTGCAGGAGCCCAGCTCACATTGGGTGAAGGCGGGGTACACCCTGGACAGGTCGCCAGTTCATCACAGGGTCAACATAGAGAGACACACAGAGAAAGAAGAACAATCACTCACAGTCACACTCAGACCTATAAGCAATTTAGAATCACAGATCAACCTAGACATGCATGTCTTTGGACTGTGGGAGGAAACTGGAGTAACTGGAAACACCCATGCAAGCATGGGAAAAACATGCAAACTCCACACAGAAAGGCCTCAGTCCTGGGAATCGAATGGCAATAACCACTATGCTGCCTTTATTTAAAAAAAAAATATATATAATAACAATAATTAATAAATAAATGATGAAAAGAACCCTGATTGATAACTTGATTTTTATTTGAAGAGACATCAGAGTTCAACCAAAGCTCCTGCGGCATGTACTGTACCGATAACCATACTGTGATCAAAACAACTAGGAGAGGTGTGAGGACAAAAATCAATGTGCCTTGTTTTGTTTTTGTCTACAGATTAGAATTTTTAGTATGGAAATATCATATATTTAATATGATTAGCAATCAGCCTAAGGTTTCAATGCAAATCTTAATGAAAATAATATAGATCTGTTGGATATGAAAGGGATGGTATCTTCTGTTGCTCTTTAATAGCCTGTACAGGCAACTCAGTCATGTAGCTGGAGGGCAGTGGCCATATCCTGCAGAGATTAGACAAATTAAAGCAGCACTTAAAGTATATGGACCTGATTAGCCCCAGTAATGAAATCAAGCTTGTCACCATGGTTCCCCTTCTACCCAGATACACACACACACACACACACGGATATGCACACTGTTCCCTCTGCCGCTGATCTCACTTCCCTTTGCTCGCCATTGAGCTTACAAAAGCCCAATACCAAGCTGCACACACAGCTCCTCTCTTTCACACTCGCTTTTCTTTTTCTGTCTTCATCTTCTTTCATTCCCTCACCCAGCAGCCCATAAGCTACCTCCTCCTCTCTGACCTCCATCACTCCCTCCCTCCCTCCCACCCTCCCTCTCTTTCTTTCTTTGACTGCCTCTCATTTCTGGAGTAAGTGTGCTCCCTAGTGTTTTTTGGATCAGTGAGAGACAGAAAGAGCAGAGGTTGGTATTGCACACACAGACGTACAATCACACAACATACATGGGGATACATGGGGAAAGGGGGATTTTCACCATAATGTCAATAGTTGCTGTAATTATTGCCCATGTCAACACTGACTTTGTAAGAGTGACTATAGTGCAAGAGAAGAGTTCACCCACACCGAGAAGCTTTGCTCCAGCATTCTGCTGATATATGAACATGTCTGTTCATATGAGACGACACACATGTACCCTGACTCCGACAAGTCTCGGGGTGCTATTTTTCACAACTTGTTTGACCTGTGTGTTGTGAAATGGTAAAGGTGGAAGGAACTGTAAACAACACCTTTTTTTCCACTTCACTGTGGTAACAGTTATGGAAGAGCACTCTTTGTTTCTTTTGGTCGAAGCCATAGAATAAAGAGGTAAAAATATCCAGAGAGCCTGGTCTGTTTGACACAAGACGTCCTGGTCCTGCAGTAGTTGTCTTCCATTTTGACACTGCGCTGACTGAGACAAATAATTCTCTTTTTATTCATGTTCCATCTGCAGGGTCAGGCCGTGACCAGGCTGACAGTGTGGAGGCTAGCTCTGTAGTAAATCTTATTTGTCATTCCAGTCATGTGTAGACAACACTGCTAATGTTCTATCCTGCAAACAACCCTGAATGTCACTGTGCTCTGCATCAAGTCCACATTGCAATGACTGAAACCTTTAAAACAAATACACATTTGATTTGATTTTGGTAAAATATGTGTCAGCTTCAGCTGAACTTCCAAATGAATGGAAATCTAGTGGTGCTGGATTGGGTTTCATGCTTGACTAAGCTACCTTTTATTGCAGTGGGCAGTTAAAAATTGCTTTGGATTGGGTGTCTAGTATGTGAACTACTTTTGTCTTATTTTGGTGGTTCCCTTGATTCCCTTGGAAATGGATGGATTATTATTGTTATTACAGATTCTGTCAGTTTGATTTTCATTGATAATACAGCAGTAAATAATTATCTTAAATGTAAAGATATACTAGAATAATTCTAGTCAGTCTGTTGGCAGGAATAATTGGCCTTCCTCACATTTGCAACCGCACTGGCATTGCCACCATGTTAGAGGACACAGTGAAATGTCATGTTCTTTATGGAATAAAAGGCTTCAGACAAATGAAGAGGTGTAACCAGAACAGAGGCTGACTTTTCCGCTTTGATTATGGGGACCATGGTTGAATCCCAGTCATCTGATAGGACCTCCAAATTAGGGCTGTCAGAAGTATCAGTGCTCATATAAGCATCAATACTGAAATACTGCATCTGGATACAATACTTGCAAAAGTATGGATAGCCCTCCCCAATTAACCGGCAAGCATGTGTTCAAACGACACAACATTGGTGACAACAATGTCAAGAAGCACGTCAAATTTGGCAAAGTATGCTGTTTCTACACAAAACAAAGCAATTTGTTCAGCACAAAGAAATATTATTATAAACAAATTTGGTGTCTTGTGGGACAATTAATATAACATTTGCACATTCTGAGATGAAGAATTTGATCATATATATATATGTATTAAGAATTACTCCACAAGAGATTACTGTCAATGCTTTGAATTAAGCTAATGAGCAAATGCATTCAGTGTGGTACACGGCCCTTTGATTATTAACTTAGTGCATTTCCATAAACTTGCACATAGACACATGTTAAGAGCATAAATATAGATCAACCACAATTGTGGACGTGTATTAAATTACACCCATACATAAATGTATTAGCACAATCGCGCACACACAAACATGATGAGCTGTGTTAAATGCCGCACACTCAAATGCCATTCAGAGTCACAGCTGCACTTGTGCTGAAACGCAATCTGTCGTCGACCCTTTTTATTTGACAGCTGCTCCAAAAAGCCTACAATTCTATCTATTGCTTTTTTATGATCAACATGCACTTTTTCAAACATGCTTTAACACTTGGAGGACTTAAGGGATAAGGGAAATAGGGTATCTCTTACACATTCCCTGTAAAAATGCATGTAATACTCTTCGTAACACCATTGTTAATGGAAATCGATAGGCCAAATCCAAGAGCCACCCCTATGTATACTGCATATCTCTATAACTTTTATGAAGTGACAGTCATTTGGATGCCAGCTCTCTGCAGCTCCCATCCTTTCTAATTTAATTTTGACCTTTCCATAAATTCACACCCATTTCCCAGCCTGAGATATGGAGGCAATGATCTCTAGTATTTTAAATTGAAAGGTTGTAATTGAATGAGCGCCCAGAGCAAAGAGGGGAAATTATAGGATATTCATTTTTTACACTGATACCCCTGAGAAACATAATGATAGAAGCATGTAAGGACATCCTGCACAGCTTGTTCAAGGAAACAAAAAAAACCTATAGCTTCTCCTCACCGTTCCATCAGCACTCCCCTGACATGTAAGAACATTATATACACAATGCAGTGCAATGCCTCTTTGTGTTTCTCATCCATGAAATTGTGCCCAATAAGTGCTGAGATTTAGGAAGGGATGCTTCTGTCGTCGCCTTTTGCAATTAAGAAAAGCGACACAGGAGAGAGGCTGGTCTGCTTTTCCCTTGCCACTCAGGTGTAATTTGAGAAAGCCAGCCTTGAGGCTGTCCTTTAACAAGCACACAAGGATCGCCATATAGTCCACCACTCTGGAGGCAGCTGGTTTTAAGTGGCTACATGTCATTCTGAGGACCAACAGACAAACACTGAAGGCCCCACTTAAAATACGAAACTCTGAAACTATATTCATCAAAATGCCATTTATACAGTATGAGTCCAGCTCTTTACAGGCATGCAGCACTGTGCAATGTGCAAGAGGGATTCATGTGTGGAGCTGCTGCAGGATAAATGTTAGTGGGCCTAGGCTTTCACTGTTTCTACAAAGACTGCCACTGTACTCTAAAGACAGCTGCCTCAGTCTGTGGCTGTGTGTTTGCCAGCTGGCACTCAAACCTACCATGTGTGCACAGTCACACACACAATGAATGTGTATATCATGTTGTCCTATTGCCTTTTACTCCTGCAGCACTGCATCATGGAGTCTCCATCTGCATCTCCATTATAATTACAGGATAAATGCAGATGAAAAAAGGGGAGAAGACAAATTGCAAAAGAGGAAAGGGAGCTGGGGCTCTTTTTTAGCTAGGAAAGATATGAGGTACACTTGAACCAGAATGAGAGGGCAATTTGACTTGCAATTACCCCCCGCCCCCCCGCCTACGATCATCCCATCTCCAAAATGATCAGTCGATGTTTGAAGTTGATTGCCTTTGTGGAGTCTGCTGGGAGATAAAGTTGGAGAGGGGCTCTGACCCCAGCCGACCCCATGGCAAGTGTTGCATGACCTGGAAACCTTGGATTCCCTCCATGTGTATCAGCCATGAAATCCATCCTTGTCAGAATTGAGACAACAGATGTTGCTTCCTGTTTGACCTGATTCATTGGGTAACCCCTGACCTAACAGTCAAACTAAGGAGAGGACACAGACAAGCATGTAATGTTAAATGGAGAATCAAAGACACACGCAGACGTGGAAGTCTCTTCATAGGCCTCAGTCATATACCCAACACTGCATATACATAAAATCCTTTAAAAGTCATTTATGGAGCAGCTGCGCAAAGGACAAATTTAATTTACCTGCCCCAGTCAAGCCCTGTAATGTAATAAAAACTTCAGCCTGGAGATCACCACTGATGTTACCCATCTAGTCCAGCAGATGACCGGGATGCAGATTTGATTACCCCACGTTAGTAATTAGTTAATGTGTGAAATGGGGAAAATATGTGTTAAAGCAAAAATGTAGAGACAAAGAGCAGATACAGGGATGAGAAAGAGAAAGGAAAGCAGATACACCACTGTGACTGTGAGAAATCTGTAAACTATTGTCATTTTGGAAATCTGGTGACAATAATGCTGCAAAAATAAGCAATTTTAGTTGTCACTCCCTGATGAAAATCTGTGTCATTGACACCTCTTGCTTTGGCTTTATCAACAAGAGTTGTGCCAGTAATATACTCACTGCAACCCAAACTAGAAATTATCGTATTGAGGAACTTGGAGAGGCAGATGGGAAATTGTTCTCTGTGACTTTTCAGCTGACTGATGGGGACACGTTCCCCCTCCAAGAGCCTTCATTTCCCTCAGCCAATATACTTTTACTTCTGTGATTTTGAACATTGTGTTTTGATTAGAACTCCTGATTCTTTTATCGACATGAAGCACAGCAGTTTTCTTTTTTATCAATAATTTCCTTCAATATTATATTCTCTGTAATTGGGACACTACTGGATTCACAACAAACAGTGTCTATTAATGTATAATGACAAATACTGCAAGTAAAGCAAAACAAAATATGTGATCTTATGCAGGTGAGACTGTAGATTAAGATGATCACAGACTTCATGAAGTCGCCCAAAGGTTTATGAATATTGCTTTTGAAGCGTTGCAGATCTTGGCAGTACCTGACCCAACCCACTAAATGTTATAAAACATTGGATAGTGCTGTTAGATTTATGACTTCGTTCACTTCTTCAGTTCATTTGTTGTCACTCACTCAGTCACTCATTTTCTAATGCTTACCCAATCCCAGCCAATGCTCCAGGCACGGGTGGGATACAACCTGGACAGGTCACCAATCCATTGCAGGGCCATAGAGACAGAAAGAGATGAACAGCAACTCACACACTCACGCTCATGCCCCCACTGGCAATTTAGTCATCAATTAACATAGACATAAACATCTTTAGATTGTGGGAGGAAACCCACAACCTTCTTGTTGTGAAGCAACAGTGCTAACCACTATGCCGCTGTGCTGCCTACTTGTGGTCATGCTGAAGAAAAAAACTAAAACATCTGGATCTGCCAACTCAGCTCATCAGATTAAATGCCTCTCAAGAGTTCAACTAAGTAGAAAATATTTATTTATTTTACTGAGCATGTTTGTGATTTTTTCAGTAAAAGGAAATTTAAATTTCAAAAATTCATTCCATATGTTTTTTTTTTTTTTGCATGCGGGGTCAAATGTCATCCATGGAATTGCAGTTTTTAGCACTTTCAGGTCAGCTTCATATTCCAGATTCAATAACAGTCACAGTAACTAAACCTATTTCATAGCAAGGAACATCCTCCATTTTAGTGCCATCTGTACAATTTACAGTATGGTAATGAATTTTCAAGTATCTACATAAGTTCAAAAAACTCCAACTTGTTGGACTTGCTGTGTTGTTTGACTGCTATAGTGTAAAAAACAAAATAAAGAATACTGCAGCTATAGGTGCCAACTGCATCATTCATCAAAATGAAGAACATTGTAATTTCTCCGCACATCAAGCACCAGTGACCAACTAGATGGGAGAATTTTATAATAGCTGGCACTTTAGCGAGCGTGGTAGAATTATGTGCATTAATAAAATTAATGTACAATATCTATCACAGAAAAAAGAGGTCAGAACTACTGTAGAGGATCATTTACCCTAAACTTCAACAACCCATTACACAAGGTTTTCTGTGAGTGGAGCAGTTTAATGATAATTGTTTTAGAATCAAATCATCAAGTTATTTTAAATGTGCTGCACAATAACAATAATAATAATATTAATAACTAAATCTTTTCCTTTTACTGTTTTGACCGTGCTGCCATCAATCCATGGAAGCAGTAATTTTAGTAGCACAGTAAACAATAAAAGGCTTGATAATCCTGTTTAATGCTTCTGTAACTTCACAGGTCTAAAAGCTAACAGAGAAGCTAGCTAGCATAGAAGTTTTAATATCTAGCAGCATTAGAGATTTTTTTATCCTTTTAAATGTGAAATTGAAGAAATAAAAATCTTAGGTAAAAAGACGTATCACAGTTAGTGCTGCTGCCTCAGAGCAGGAAGGTAACGGGTTCATTTCATAGGCCTTGTCCCCTTATGAACAGAGTTTAAATGTTCTTCCTGTGCCTCTATGGGTTTCCTACAGGTACTCCGGTTTCTTCACACAATCCAAAGACATGTATGTTTAGGTTGAGTGGTAACTCTAAATAGCCCTTAGGTGTGAGTGAGAGTTTGAGTGGTTATTCATCTCTGTCTCTATGCATTAGCCCTTCAATAGACTAGCGAACTGTCTATCCCTTGCCCAGAACCTTTGCTAGGATTGGCTCAACTGACAAACCCCCAGTCATCTTGAAGAAAAAAACAAAACAAAACAGAAAACTTGTAACAAGTTCAATTGATGATATGTCAGATTATACAGTTTTGTAGGAGGGCCTGGTCTGGACGAGTAGAGTCTGGATATGTATTGAAGCATTTTGTACCGCCTTTAATCCCAATTCAGTATCTATTTTTGTGTACAAGGAGGAAAATATCAATGGGAAAAAGGGATGCCCCAGGAGGTGCTCTTGTTGCTTTGACTTTAGCTACAAAGTCATAAGTGTCTTTAACATAGCTGTCATGTTTTTGAGATAAGGGATTGAGGTAATGATCTATAAATTCTGCTACCCTGTATGATTCTGATCCATAGTCACTGACTATTGGACGGCCTGCTTGTACCTTAAATGGGCCTGTCCAGTTTTGAGGGTTTTTGTGGATCTTGTGGATCCCCCCAGACTACGCGGCACTCTCACTTTCCTGACTCCTGCCTATCTCTCTGCTTGTTGTCTCTGCTTGTGCCTCTGCTTATGTCTTTGCTTGTGTCTTTGCTTGTGTCTCTGTTTGTCTCGCTGTTGTCACTGTATCTCTGTTATTTTGTTTTGTTTTGTTGTTTTTTTTTTTTGGCAATTAAAGTCTCACTCTTCACCTCAACACCCACTCTGTGGCTCCTGCATTTGGGTCCTCATTCCGGCATCACCCCCTCCTACTATGACAACTTTGAGATGATAATATTGACTGATTATTCAAATGAGTGACTTCTGATCGGACTTCAGCAGAGCTTGATGACTAGCTGATCATTTAAATCAGGTTTGTTAGAGCAGGAAACATCTACGACATGCAGGACAGTAGCTCAGATGGAGACCCCTGCAGTAGCAGGATAGATATCTCCCCTGCGAGGGTAACTAGGTCTGCTGTATTGCTTCTTCTGTCCCAATCACAGCAGGGGTGCACCCTATAAAGCAGGGGTGTCAGTCTCAATCACACAAGGGGCTAAAACTCATAGTACACATTAGGTCGTGGGCCAGGAAAAAAAATTTATTGAACTGACTGAAACTAACCATGCTTTGAATAGAAATATGAATTGAAACAGACACTATATTTTGCCCCCCCCAAAATAAATACTGAAATGTTTACATTCTTAAACAACAGCTAGAGCAGCAGGGTGGCATAGTGGTTAGTGCTGTTGCTCCACAATAAGAAAGTCTCAGGTTTGGTTCCCAGTCCAGGGCCTTTCTGTGCAGAGTTGTTGGACATGTGACCTGTCCAGGGTTTACCCAGCCCTCAGCCAGTCTGAGCTGGGATTGGCTCCAGCACCCCCTGTGACTCTGAAATGGACAGGCGATTGAAGATGAATTAATCACTGCCATATCAGTTCCACAAAGACACATTTTGTACACAATTGAAACATCCACAGTTGTCTGATTGGTGTGTCATCACGGAGGCTGAAATTGGGGTTCTTGCAGGTTGCCTATTGTTCAGCACGGTTTAGCATTTCTCTTGCTCTTGGGCTTAGGGGTATACCCACTTCTGGCTTCCTCGTTTGCTGTTTACAACATCACACAGGTTGCAGGTAAGGCTGCACTGCTGAAGATATGTGGTGCAACGTTGATCTTACCACCCCCTCCAGTCCATCTGAGTGATCTCCCCAACGTCTCATTAACCCCTGGGGGTGGGCAGAAGGATTAACAGTAGGTATGCCTGATGGGCTCTGCCTCCTCTAGCATCTAGCAGCTGTAGAAGTCTACAGCCTGTGTATGTTTGTCCTAATGTAGCTCTGCTGTGTGTGTGTGATAGGGACTGTTAGCCTCAGTTGCCAACAAAGCCTGGAGCCCTGTCTGCTCTGCTTGGTGTGGTGCTGTGTTGCTTGATTGTGACCTTTATGGCCACTGGGTCTGTACTCTGGAACGCATATGTGTGTGTGTTTGCCGGCCTGCTGGCAGACACCTG